>NW_027526203.1:54946839-55160174 GCF_048455015.1 Haemaphysalis longicornis
TGCGGTATCGTCGGTGTTGTCAAATTGACGAGGAACTAAACGCGGATCGTCATTCAAAAAGGAATGAAAAAAAAAACTGTGGCAGTCGGCTTTTGCAGAAGGGGTTGAGCGAATTGTATGCAACAGCGAAGTAGTGAGAGAGGGTAGCATAATCTCATATACGCGAATTAAAAAAAAGTACCACGCAACGGCGCTGTCGTCTTGCTTGGTCGGTGCTCCCACATAACCTTCAAATTGATCCTGACTGTACCTGCGCACTATTCGTGCGCTTTCATTAAATTGTGCTCGTTTGCGTCGCCGTTACGAATACATGGTGCAGCGTTAGCTTGCCGTTTTGTTGTGCGTCTCAGTGACAAAATTGAACGAGCGTAAGAAGCGTGAAATCCGAAATTAGTGGCCGTAAATCAAAGTGGTCGGGCGAACCGAGAGGCCGCTCGCTTTCCTTGTTTGCGCCCACTTTACTTAATTACGCTCTTTCCTCATATATTCCCAGCTCGCACTTAATAGGCTAGAATGAGGGTCAGCAACGTTTTGAAGTGAAGGGCCGAGTTGCATGCAGCCGACACGGCAGTGGGCTGGACGGCAAATCGGGTGGGAGGAGGAGGGGGGCTTTGGATGCAAAGCGAAACAATTGAGCGAATCGCCAATAATATTGGCAATAATCTGGCGAAGTGTGAAGAGGGGGGAGAATTCAACTGGAAGCGGCCAATTTTCTGTTGTTGTCTCGCTGTCTAACTCCATTTCAGGACAAAACTGTCGTGTCGGCGTTCAGATTGTTAGCGACGAAGATAACCAATAGATCAGTGATGATCGCATACATATATTCGGGGCCGCGCGCCTTGTATGCGGCTGTGTCATGTTATGTTATGCAAATATAGAAGTACACATTTCTGCAGGCAACGGGCGTGCGATTTGGTGATTGTTTTGCGTCCTTTAATAGCGCTTAATTCATTTGACGCAATGCCCCACCTACTCGCTAGTATACATGTACCCTGCCGTTCGTAAATCGTGCGGCGTAAAACGTTACGCAAGGATAGGTCAGTTTGCGAAAATACAAAACAAAATTTCCACTCGTTTTCATGGTGGTGCCAGGCCAGCAGTGTCAGCTGAGTCGGCTGCGCAATTCTTGGGTTCGCTTGCATGCTCCCGCTGATGCAAACTTTTCCAGTTAACTCAGGCCATAGGATGAGCAGCGTTCCGTGTTTATGCTACTCGTGAACTTTGCTTTGTCGACCGCACGCCAGAAGAAAGAACAGTAATCGTCGTCAGGAAGTTAGACCACCCGACCTGGCAATACTGTCCCACGCCGCGACGACCGCGACAGCTCGCTGAAAAGAAAGCCGATAAATCGGCTTGTTTGAGCGGATATTATTTCGCTTAGCCTCTACAACTACTTCAAGGGCTATTTCATACAGTATGCAGTCATTTAAACGCGCCGCAAAGCGATTAAACTAAGTACAACCAAGTTTTACTCTGCCTAGTAATTGAAAACGCATGGAGCGCGGCGAGGGTCGTCTGCTTTTGTACTACCCAGAGGCGTCGGCCACTAGGGGCTCTGCATGTCGCCAAAACTCCAGCACCGGACACTGAAGTCATAGAGTTAATACTACTGACTCTAGAGCAAAAGCTGCCCGGCCAGCCCGTGCATTGAAACCGTGCTACACCCGGGCGCTGACATGATGCCACCCTCACAGCGTTGCCCGCTGCCTTTTTGCCTACTAGAGTTGGCGGCAGTAGTCGGTATTCACCTAGTAACCAACGCATTCCATCATGGCAGCCACCGTTTCTGTGAGTGCGCCGTGAAAACTTTGCTGCGCAGAAACGTTGTGTGAAGTTTTTCCTGTGGTAGGTAGCGAACTTTTGTGTCATGCTGCCGCGTTAGATGCAGTTTTGCATTCTCCGCAACTGAGAAGGGTAGCGCCTAGATTAGCGGGTACTTCGTACGCTCGGAGAGGTAGCTTTTGCGGGTGCGTCAGGGGAGTTCGGTCGTCGCTTCGGAGTTGAGCGGACGTGTTTTTTCGTGCTCCTGTGCTTCGGAGGGGCTTCATTTCGGCGGCCCGTTTCAAGCGCGGGCCGTTGGACGTCGCCCGGCTTTCGCTCTGCTGGTGTGGGCGGTCGAGTGCCAGATCCCCCCCCCAGTACTCGTCTCCAAAGCGGTCGGGACCGCCGCAGACTTCGCTCTTCGTCGCACCATGCTCGTGTCCGCGCTTCACTGTTCCCTTCGAGGTTTCTCGTCTCCCGGACGCAGCATTACGCCAGCCAACAGTGTTCGTGGTGTGTTGTGTGCGACGGAATCGACCACAGTGGAACTACTCTTCTCTACTCTTTCCTCACCTTTCTAATCTTTCCTTTTCTTTCTCCTATCCTATTTCACCAACTGTTCCCGCTTCCGGACTGTGTTAAATGCAGGTGAGCTCCCATGAGAGCTTAATGATATCCCCCGTCCATTTATTTTCCTTCTTCCTTTAACAAGAAATCACTTCCCCCTGATTGCTTTTTTCCCCTGATTTTTTTCCTGGTGGCTTCCCCTGTATTCGCGCATGCGCTGTTTCTGTATAAATCATTTTGTGTGTGCTAAAAGAGTTCAGTTGAAATGCAGCGCTAGTCCTGTGTAGTCTTTTCTTTGTTGTCCCGTCTGTACAGCGCTATTTTAACATATTTCACACGCCCCCCCCCCCCACCCCCCCCCCCCCCGTATGTGTCAGCTGATTTTTTTCGCAATCTATTGAGGTGCTCTTTACAACTACTTGCTTTTCTAGCGAATGGAAGTTCGAACTGGACAACGCTTCCAAGAAATGCATGTAAATGGAAATCGTATTTCTGACTGCACTTTATGCTAAACAAATATGCTTTCTGTGCCTGTTCCTGTGCCTGTCTACGAGGCCCCTGCAGCACGTGTGTCAACTTTTTTCTCCAGTTGAAATGCTTTTAGGTAGTGGCCCTTGCATTAGCTTAGATTCAATAACCGTGAAATACCCAAGCCTAATTTACTAAGTTATGTGCATCAAGAAACTCTCTCAAGAGATTTTCCGTTTTTCTAGGTACGCTTAGAAGATATGTCATTGATTGTATGCTTGGGGACGTCACACAAGGTAAATGATTAATGTTGTCAGGTTACATTAGGTCGCAATAATTCTATTTAATAGCAGCTTAAACAAAATATCAACAAAAGCAAACCAGAGACTAGAAGATATCATGTAGAACGCGCATTTCCATTCTGGGTTTGTGGAACTATACCTTTCAGTACTTCCAACTACAAAGAAAGTAGTGCAAGTGTTCATTAGTCGCTGCAGGGCTCTTTACCTTTTAAAATTTCATGCCACCTCTCCCAGAATAAAGAAAGAGGAAAATTGTGTGAGGAACTATTTCCAGCAAAGCTATGGCAGGTTTAAAGCCAATAAACAGACAGGGTTAAAAGCCAAAAAACCTTTTTGAAGAAAAAACAATTTCATGATAAAAAACCCAAGCACTGGAGAAGAGGAGAAGAACGAAATAAACAAATACAAGCAGAGGCAGCATAAAAGAGCCAAAAATGAACAAAGCAAATGTAATTCTACGAGGCAGTTAGTCACGAAAGCTTGCCAAGAAGGAACAGACACTTCAGGAGAATTTTTAAAAAAATTAGAAATTATGTACCCTATTTACATCATGTACACAGAAAATCAGATATATTTCAGTGGTTTTAGACAAGATGGAGCTGAAGTAGCCAAATCAGTTCTTGCCTTGAAGAAGCAGATTGCAGTGATTCAGAGAGAAAAACAGTCACAGGTGCTGTAGGGGTGTTACCAGCATGCAGCATCCTTCGTTTGCCCATTTTGTCATTTTGCCTGCTTCTTTTATGCCAATCTTTTTTCGCCCATGGTGCTGTCTTTGTACTGGCCATTTCCTCGCCATGTTTTTTTTTTCTCCCGAATTTTTTATCCTTTATTTTATCCTTTCCTTTCAAGTTTACTGTTCCCGTTTCCACATGTAGCACAGCCAGCTGGACAGTTCTTTTTTCCTTGGTTAACCTCCCTAGCTTTCTTCTACAGTTTCTTCCTTTCTTTGAAGTCGCACATTAGGTCATCTTAGCCTTGCTCTTACTATCACAAACTTCCCTAGAGGTCTGGTGGTATTACTGGTGGTGAAATAAAATTTGTTGGATAAGAATTGCTTGTACATATGACCCTCTTGCTTTTTCTGTGTTTATTTTTGCTTCTGATACACGGACTGATGGCATTGCGATGGCCCATTATTTTTGATGAAAATAACAATGCTGATGACCACAATCTGAATGAATATTAGCCAGAACTTTCATAATCAGCTACAGCATTACTGGAACCCAGCTTCGGTAATGCAACTTTGTCATCATCCTTGTTGCTGTGAGCACGCTTGAATGGAAGCATGGAAATTCTACAAGGTCTGGTGTGGCACCTTTGTGGCCACCGGTTTAATGTTGGCATAAATGAGAAGGCTGTATCGAATATCGAATTCGTTCGTTCTATCGCGTATCGCATTCGTTATCGCATTCCTTCCTTTTATCTAGTATATACAGCTGAAGAACGTCTCCAGATGGCCCTGGCTGAACCGATACGTGCAGATGTAACTGTCGCAAATTGAGAGTTCAATTTATTGTCGGCTTTCCTAATGACTGCCATATGCAATGCACATTAAGTGTCTGAATACTCTATATCTCGAAAACAGGCGTGGAAAGATGTAGACTAAGAAGAGAAATACACAGGACGACGCGCACAGAAATACACAGGACGAAGCGCGTCGGCTTGTGTATTTCTCTTCTTAGTCTACGTCTTTCCGCGCCTGTTTTCGAGATGAATCAGCACCAACTCGCCCAACTTGCCATCCTGTTGAATACTCTATATTAGCGATTGATAGTCTCATGCTAGGCAGTCTGATTCACCTGCTATAGTTATGTTTGGCAGCTGTTTCAAAATTAACCACTATGATTGAACTAATGAGCGGCAATAACAATTTATAGGTGCACTCAAAGGGAGACGTATATCCTTCGTCGACTTCGCCTTGCACAAAATACATGACGGTCGCATCGCGACCCAAGAAAGCACATGTGTGTTACCTCAACATGCTTCCTAGGCGGTTTCTGTTGACAGACAGATTTTCGGCCGAACCCGCAGGCATTTCAAGCAAAACCGCCTGCAGGCGGGGTGGTCCTGATAATTGGGCGTGAACAGAAGTGACCGTTTCCGTTCATTGGCGAAGGCACCCAGGGAAGGACAGAATAATTTTTCTTAACGCCCCACCACACGGGTGCCCATCTCACATGAACGAAGTTTACTCCTGCCCAACCTCCTCTGTGCAGGTATATACATGGGCCATATGAGAGCAGAGGTGCCAGTATACGTAATTAAACAACGTCGCTGATCCGCCGAATTTAAGAAATGTGTCATGCAAAGCATCAAATATATTCTCGAAAATTTAAGATTGCGTGTTTCAGCGATCGAAGGAGCATGCACCAATCGCACACACCCATACAGGAGATTTCTGCACCTACATTCGGGATTACCTTTCGGCTGCGCCTTGTCCTCCTCTAGAAAACCACCTTATCGTGCAAATAAAGTTACCATTATTATTATTAGTTGGCGGTTGTTTTATCTCTGACTCAAGTAAAACACCGTTCAGTGAAAGTATAACAGCACCCGTAAACAAGAGCCTAGTTATAGGGACCGGGCAGCTGGACGGGTGGCGCCACCACTCGGCGCTCCCCTCGTCAGTGGAATGAGCCGGTGCATTGGACTACACAGCCTCCCGTTGTTTTTGTCGTGTTTGCTTCGGTGCTTTGAATGTTTTGGTGGCGTTGTGAGCAGACATGTGAGATGAAACGAAGTCTAAACATATGTGTTGGGTTCTTAGATGCAGTAATGACTACGTAAACTTGTCGGGCGCGTCTAAAGTTGGGTATCGGCTGCAATGGCATGAGCGCTTTTTGCACCGATCTGCGCTTGGCTCCACCCGTTCGGAGTACGAATAAAACTACTATTATTAGTATTATTTTCTTCTTAAACGCACTCACGGCTACGGATGCTTGTAAGGTTGGGGAAGGGCTACATTGACACGAGCGCTTCTTGCAGCGCTCTGCGCCTGTCTCCGTGCGATCTGAGTAGGAATAAAACTACTAGCAATATTAGAATTAATTTCTACCACTTTAAATTATCTTCACTGGTTTCAATGACTACGGTTTCCACGCCAGCCTTAGCGCTGGGGTACCTCGATACGTGTGCTTGAAATAGAAAGGCACCTGCATACGAGATGGATTACCGTGTAGCCGTAGAAATGGTGCGGTAGTTTACACTTTCTGTAATCGTGAGCTTTGTACCTCCGGTTTTGGTGAGCGACACTGTGACAGCATGGGTGCCTGAAAGCTGAAGTGGAAATCTCACGTTTGTGGTGGTCATTTTATCAAAAGCCAAAGTTATTCACCAACTCAACAGCGCAAGCTACAAACCATCCCTCCTGCTCTTCCCGTTTTACCACCTGCGTAGAATAAAGGCTGGCACCAATAGTTCAAATATGTGGCAGTGTTAACGTCAGCCGGTGTTTTTTAATGCTTAAGTATTCTTTATAGAGTACCTAAAAAAATCGTGTAATGCCTGGTGAAGACACCAAAAATGCGCAATTAGTTGCCTCAAATAAGGGTGCATGAGCCCGAGTCCTCCACAAGAGACACATTTCCGACACGCTGGAAAAAGTTTAGATTTTGAGAGGGGGCATGGAAGTTCAAAATTAAAGAGCAAAATCATCTAGCCCTCTGTCTAATGATTATGATGGTTGAACACAAAGCTTTCTTCGTGCGAAATCGAATGGGAAATGGTCAAAGTCAAAGACGCTGCGTTCAAAAGACCAAACTGCGTGCTGGTCAAATTCGACGCTTAAATCCAGAAGGCAACCAAGGAAACCCATACGATAGAGCTTTGCGATAAACCATCATCGTCGTTAGACGGAGGTGTGCATGATTTTTCAAGCGTAGGTGGCAGCTTGTAAACCGACCGCAGCATTCAGTTGTGAAGCTAAGTACAGGTTTCGGGCACCCTCCTGTCTTGCGTACTTCAGCCACGCAGGGATTGGTTTTTCAAAAACCACTTACCAACTAGCCAGCAACCATTGCAATTCTTGTAAAGCAATGCTTCTCCACGATAAGCAACAACATTCTACTATCATGCGGTATTTATTCTACCAGCGATTCCCGATGACTGTAGTAAGAGCATTTCTGTGAAATTGAACACGTTTCAGCCGTAGGTAATGAAGATACGGAAGCGTCGTCCGTCACAATTTCTGTTTTGAGGTAAATCTTCGAAGACACCCTCCAACTTTGCCTTTCGCTTGTGCACGACGTCGGCGCCGTTTCGTCATCAGCGCCGCAGCATTCCTAGATCGGTTGCACACACTGGCTTTGTGGGAGCATTTAGCGGCAATATACTCCTCGATTCGCGAAACTGCATGCAGGCATGAAAAAATTGCATGAAGCAACGAACTTCCACTTCCAGCTTGACTTCCAGCTTGGCGCATTGAGCGTTGTCTGCTATTTGTAAATACTGTTGAACACGGATATATCGAACACGGATATATCGAATTATTGTTTATATCGAACAGTGCCAACATCCCCTTGAAAATCCCATGCAAAAGTATAGGGCTGTTGTGCGCGTGTATCGAACTCCTGATCACGGGCAAATTCGATATATCGAATTCCACGCCGAAGGTTCCACTGAAAGTTTGCGTCCTCTGATGGGGTGGAGTTGATGATAATGTTGACTCATCGCAGGCGCTGCCTGGCTTGGTGACACCGAGGCGGCGTCCGCGGCATTATGTCGCTTCGATGGCCTTCAACAGCTGTTTTCACGCTAGCACGAGGGGCAGCTCCATGATAGCTAGAACCCGGATAGTGGTTGGGGCGAAAGGACATAAAGGAGCAAAAGAAATTGACCGGAGGCACTCTTTTTCTGTGATTGAGCTAGTTGGTGGCTCGTGCAGGGGGACCGATGCGGCGTTGTATGTTTGTTTTGTACAAGGCATTCATTTCGGAGCAACGAAGGCGGAAATTCGTCGGGTGCAGGCTACTGAAAAGATGTTGGTTGAAAAGGCGTTCGGAATTCCTCGCAGTAGTTTTGAGGGCGATGCACCCATCAACGTTGACGTAAAGGCGAATGTAGCACAACCCACCCCGGCTATTCCGGAGCGTTTCAGGTGCAAAGCGACTTCGTTGCACGCCTCCAGATGGGGGAAGTGTTCGGTTCGGATACTGAAGATAACGGCACTCAGTGCCTGACAACGTTCCCAACCGCCTACTGCAGCCGAGGTTACGTCAGCGTTATTCGCCTCTGTTGTGGCACAGTGTACAGCGTTGATTTTCTCATTTGTGCGTGTTTGTAATCTTGAAGACAATTTGGCGAACTCTACGACGCAGAAGAAAAAACAAGCAAAGCTCAAAGACATTTCAATGATAAATAAAGTGCGGTGGTCATCATGCTGCGGTTCGAATTTTCCGTGCTTTGACGGTCAAAGCGGTAAATTACCGTTTTCCACTACTTCAGAAAACTCTCAGTGATGTGCGGAGTTGTCAGATAATCTTCAGATGGGCCTATTTTATATATCGAATTATCGATATATCGAATTCTTTCACGATCCCCTTGGAGTTCGATATATCCGTGTTCGACTGTACTGAGTATGGGCGTAAATAACACACATGGCATGCCTCGTAAACGTCACATCCACACTCAAGATTTACCGATCTGAAAAATGCACGTCGGGTTACGTTCGCTTTGCAAGCCGCACAGCAGAAAAACGACAGAAAGCCATGCACAACTACGCTGCGCTGACCGCCACCGGCATTCCACTGACGAGCGGTTCGCCACGGGCGGCGCTGTTCGCTGAAAGGACGGTGGTGCCATACAACGGCCGCCCGGTCCCTATACGCTAGGCATGGTAAAATGGTTCGTACATTTGTTTGTTTTTAATTTACGAATCATATACGATTAAAAGGAGCCGATCTGCCCAGACATGTTTCGCGTAACATGATATGACCGGCTGACGGCGAGTTCAAATCGGCAGCAGCCACTACGGACATGTAGAGAAGGTGTCCTTGAAGATAGGTGGCGGCGGCTTTATTCCGTATCGTCGGGAGTCTTCGCAAGCTTGTCTTCGCAAGCAACGAAGTGACACAGCAGACACTAAGGCGTGTTAGAGTGAACCTACGTAAATTAGCCCCACACGACTGACGCTCCTCACAATATACCGAAACTGAATTTGGCGCCTCATCCCGACGGCTTCTTTTTGCTTATAATTTCATTTATTTTTGTTCCTCAAGCATGAATATTTAAAAAAAACTAATAAAAAGCATACAAACTCGTAACGAAACACAATTATTGCCATAAAATTTGCCTAATTTTAGCTTAGGGCCCTAAATTTGTGCCTCATTTTCAAGAAAAATTGTTAGCCATATCTTCAACTACTGATCTGGCAACTACAGCGTGGCATCATGGCGGCATCCAACTTTAGACACATTTTTGAGCCAGCTTTACCCGCCTGACTGAAGTTGTTGATGATGATGATGATGATGATTAGTGGCTTTCCCTTTGAATCGGGGCGTCGGTTGTCAGCAACCGGCTTGCCTGTTTTATTGCGTTTACTTGCCCGACTCCCAGCTAACCTATAGATTTGCTTCCTTCCTCCCATCTCTCCCTCTTTTCTGTTTTAAACTCATCGCCCCCACCCCCCTTTTTTCTCCCCTCGCTGTTCTGAATTCTCATCCGTATGATTACTCCGCCTGCGTACCTACCCCTTCTCTGTTTTTCCTCCACCACCACTCCAGTCGCCTCTTCGTCACCTCTATGGCCTTGAAGTTGAGGTTCCCCCTCACCCAAATTCCAAAGCCTCCGCCAGCGTCGTTTCCCCCTCACCCCGCGGTGGCCGTATCTCTGTGCAGCTCCTGACAATATGGTCTATAGTTTCCCGACCACTGCCACAGCATGCACACGTTTCATCCTGCTGCGTGTAGCTACCCGTGTATGCCCGGGTTCTCAGGTACCCTGCCCGTGCCTCAAAGAGCAACGCACTGCCTCTCGCATTTCCATAGAATCCCTCCTTCTTAATTTCCCGTTTCTCTGCCCTATAAGGCTCCAGGGTTTTTTCGCTTCCATTCTCTGTGCCCACTTCGTCGTCTCTGCTGCCTTTACCTGCTTTTTAATTGTTGTGTAAACCCCGCTTTTCCCTACCGACTTTCTGTACCGCTTGGTCAGCTCTCTGGTCCTCCGTCTCCACCGCGTGTCCGCGCTCCTCATATACAGGCACTTAAACACCCTCGCGGCCCATTTTTCGTCCTCCATGTCACAAAGTCGCTCCTCAAACTTGATCTTGCTCTGCGCCTCCCTCGCCTCGGAAGACGACCAGCCCATCCCCTTGTACCGCTTCATTTGTAGTTTTGCTGTGGGCCCCCCCTAGGGCCAATCTGCCTACCGCCCTCTGATTTACTTCCAGGCCCGCGACTGCGACTGCAGTCGCGGCTGCGACCGCGACTGCGACTTCCAGGCCCGCGACCGAGTTTGCGCGCGACTACAGCGCCACCTCTCGACGCCGCTTAGCAACTCTGTGTCGGTGGATGTCGCGACCGGCCGTTCAGCGCACGTAAAAACACGCGCGTTGCGTGCAGTTCGACGTTGTGTAGCGGAAGTTTTTTGATGATGATAAAACAACATTTATTGAGCCCAAAAGATTTGGTGGTGCCCACAGGCACCAGACGGGGGTGGTTCCCTATTCACGGGACCTATATGTCGCCAACAACTCCTGGCCCCTAGCCACCAGGGCTAGCTGGGTTGGCAGGGCGGGGCTGGACAGCAAGGTCTCCCATCGCTCAAGGTTTGGGGGTGGGGAAGTGGAGGTAGGATAGGGGGGTGTAGGGGAGGGAGTGGGGGGAACTGGACTTTTGAGGAACGTGCATTCCGCCATGACGTGCGACAGGGTGTCTTCGGTCTGCTTGCAGAAAGGACAGGTGGCGTCGTGTAACTCGGAATACATTCGATGGAGCAGGGTTGGATGCGCCAGCGACCCCGCCTGCACTCTGCGCAGGATCGTTTGCTGTTGCCTGGTTAGAGAGCGGTGCGGTTCGGGTAAGGTGCGCCGTTCTTCCCTGTACGCTCGAGTAATCTCTCTGTAGCTTGTCATTGGGCTCGGGGTGTCCGCATCATCGCGCGACTCGGTGGCTGCCCGGAACGTCATTTCGCGGGCGTGGTAGTCGGCGATGGTGTTGCCTGCTACCCCCGAGTGAGCTGGGACCCACACGAGTTCAACGGCTCGTCCCGGTGTCACCTTCTTGTTCAAAATCGCAAATGCCGCGGAGGAAACGCGTCCCCTTCGGCATTTGCCGTACGCCGTCTTGGAGTCCGTGACCACGGCCTCGACGTCCGGTTGAACGAGCGCCAGAGCCACAGCCACTTCTTCTGCCGTCACGGGATCTCTCGTCTTTGTCGACGCTGTGACGATCAGTCGGTCGTGTGTCGTAACGACTGCCGCCGCATGGTCGCTGCCTTTCCTAAGCGAGGCGTCCGCGTATAGAACCCGGGGATTCTCCTCCAGCTGTCGGGCCAGGGCCTTGGCCTCCCGTCATCCTTACCCGGGGTCATGTTCCGGGGTAGGGGCTTGGTTTCGATTGCCTCCTTCCACCTCTCGGGTAGGGGCGCCGTCGTGGGTATCGGTTCTATCCGCCATCCCAGCTTGCGAACGACGCCGCGTCCGTGTTCTGTGCTACTGAGTCTGACGCGTTGATTAGAGAGGTGAGCTTCCACCAGCTCGTCCACTGTGTTGTGGACGCCCATGTCCTGCAGCCGTCGGGTCGATGAGTATATGGGCACGCCCAGAGCTTGCTTCGTTGCCTTGCGAATGAGCGTGTCGAGGGTGTTTCTCTGCGTCCTCGTCAGCTGCAGATACGGGACCGAGTAGGTGACCCTCGAAACGACAAACGCCCGCACCAGACGGATGGCGTCGTCCTCTTTGAGGCTTCTGTTTCTGTTAGGCACCCGGCGTAACATGCCGAGTACCTGTCCCGTGGTGGTTTTAATTTTAACGACGGCGGCGTCCGGTTTCTCGTTGTTCTGCAGCAGCAGGCCCAGTATCCTACACTGCTGCGTCGGCTTAATCTCTATGCCGTTGATTCTGACCGTGATGGCCGACTGGGGCCCCTTCTTGGGTCTTCCCGGCTGTATGAGTAAAAGTTCTGACTTCTGCGGTGCGCAGCTCAATCCGCACGACTTCGCGTACTCGTGCACGGTCGTGGCCGCACGCTGCAAGGAATCCTCGATCCAGCCGTCGGAACCGGCCTTCGCCGTCCACACCGTGATGTCGTCGGCGTAAAGGGCGTGGTCAATGCCGTCTATTTGTTCGAGTAAATGAGGTAAGGGGAGGAGAGCCAGGTTGAAGAGCATGGGAGACAGGACAGACCCCTGAGGGGTGCCCCGCTCGCCGAGCTCGATGGGATTCGACTTCTCCCCTCCTACTGTGATGGTGGCTGTTCTATTGGTCAAAAAGTCCTTCACGTAACCGAAGGTTCTCCGGCCGCACTTTGTCTTTTTCAAATTCGACAGCACGCTCGCGTGCGTCACGTTGTCAAAGGCACCTTTCACGTCGAGAGCGAGGATCGCCCGTGGACTGTGCCTCGTGGTTGTTTTCACCACCAGCTCGTGAAGCTGCACCATGACGTCTTGGGTACTAAGATGTTTCTGGAAACCGAACATCGTCGCGGGCATTTGCCCCGTGTCTTCGAGATGCCCCTGCAACCGATGTAGCCCCATGCGCTCCATGACTTTTCCGACGCAGGACGTGAGGGAAATGGGACGCATGTTGTCGATCGAGGGGGCCTTTCCGGCCTTCGGGATGAATCGTACATCTGCTTCCTTCCACTCGCGCGGCAACCGAGAGCTCTCCCAGGCTTCGTTGACGTGCCCAAGAAGCTCGCGCGCCGCCATACCGCTCATGTTGGCAAGCAGCTTGTAAGTTACGGCGTCCTTGCCGGGTGCACTTCTCTTGTTGCTCTCGTCTATAGCAGCCCACAGTTCCGCCATGGTAAACGGTCTGTCGAGGTCTTCATTATCGGGTCCTTCGTACTCCTCCGGGATCGGGTGGACGCCCTTCTCGGTCTGCAGGTATTTGTCCGCGAGGGTCTTGACAAGCCTGCGGCCGTCGCCATTGTACGAGTTGAGCACCTTGGTGAGGGTGCGGTTGGTCGCCGTTTTGCTGCTCGTCGGGTCGATGAGGTGGCGCAGGAGCTTCCACGTCTTTCCCACGGACAGCTGACCTTGCAGACCGTCGCACATCTTGAGCCAATTTTTCTTGCATAATTTAGCCGCGTATTCGGCGACCTGCTTGTTAAGCAAGGCGATGCGTCTGGCGATCTTTCTGTTGGGTCGTTGACCCTTCCACCTTCGAGTTAGCGAGTGACGGGCCGCCCACATACTGGACAGCCTGGCGTCGACGAACGGCGTCTGCGTCGTCGTCGCTATTTCCTGCGTGAACGTCTGAAGGGCCTGCTTCTGGTTACGCGCCCATTCCTCGTAAGACTGTCTTGTACTCTCGCCCGGCGTCTTCGCCCGTGGCGTCTTCGTCTTCCTGGGTGAACTTTCTCATCTTGTCCCAGTCGGTGATCCGCGCCTTTCCCAGCTCTGCTCGGAAACGGGGACCGCGGACGGTGATGCTGATGATGCTGTGGTCCGACCCCAGGTCGACCTCTTCGCATCTCCACGACGCGTCGAGCGACCCGGCCAGCCACGACAGGTCCGGCGTGGTGTCCTTGGCCACGCTGTTGCCTCTTCTCGTGGTGACTCCCGGTTCGTTAAGTAGAACGAGGCCTTGGTCTTCCATGGTTCGTACAAGGGCTTTTCCTCCCTTGGACAAAAATTTGTAACCCCATAGTGTGTGTGGGGCGTTGAAATCACCGAGGATCAGGAGCGGCCTGGTCCCCGCCAACCTCTTCGCCTCCTGCACGGTGCGGTCGAAGTCGTACTGCCTCTGTGACGGCCTGCAGTACGCACTCATCACGAATATATTTCTTGTGCTGCCAATTTCCCGTGCGTGGACTTCTACCAGTGTGTGCTCGCACCCGCTCTGCGCCGTGACGTGCTGGGTTGCCGCCACGTTGTTGCGGATGAGAACGGCTGTCCCCGTTCCCGAGGGGTCCGTGGAAGTGATGTATCCCGGGAGTCGCGGCTTCCCGTTCGTTTCTTGCAGTGCAATGATGGCAGGCGAATCATCCTGTCCGCTGATGTGCAAATTGAGCTCCATCTCCTTGTGACGAATGCCCCTACAGTTCCATTGATAGACGCCGGTGGACTCGCTGCCGTCCACTCGCTTGCGACGCTGCTTACTTGGGTTCTGTACCATCCTTGTTGGTAATGTCCAGTCGACCGCGCCTCTTCGCGATCGCGTCTTTGATTCTCTCGGCGCGTTCCTTCTTCAGGGACGCAAAGTGGGTGCGAACCTTAATGGCAGCAACCCTCGTTGCTAGACGTTCGTGCTTCACTTCCAGCGTGTTGAGACGATCTTCTATCCTTCCTAGCGCTGCCAGAATGGCCGTCAGTGCATCCCCTTGAGGTAATTGCGTTTGCTCCTCCGCTTTCGGTGTTGCAACGGCCGCCTTGCTAACCGGGTCCTCTTCGGCGTCCATCACCTCTTGGGTGCTTTTTTGTTTCGCGCTGCTCGCTACCGGCATCGCTGTCTTCGAGTTAATGGCGGGGGGAGATCCCCTCCATGGCACCTTGCGCGGACCTTCAGCGACGTTAGCCATCACCATCGAGCCCTCTAGTGGTCTCGCTTCGATCGAGCCTGAGCTTCCCGCCAACTTTTCTATCTTGGACATAAGTGCCCTGATTTGGGCATTCTGCTCCTAAATGTGTGCGTTCTGGCGCTCGATAATTTTCTTTAGTTCTGTTACCTCGCCACCGTCCTTTTGCGGGCTCGGGGTCGATTTGGGAGGGGGAAAGGGGGGAATTTCGGAGTCGGGGACTCGAGCCCCGGGAGACCCGCTAGCCCAGCCCACCTTGTTGCCGGTGTTCCCTCGCTGGTCTCCGGGTCCATCCCTCGATCTCGAACGGCCACCTGGACTCGAACTGGTCCCGGACTCCGGTCCATTCCCGCCGGCTCGCCGTCTCGAACCACTCCTCTCCTTCGACGTCGCTCTGCCCGCCGTCTCCCAGCGCCGGTTGCCGCCAGCACCACCGCCGCCGCTCCTTGCGGGCTTCGACTGGGAGCGGCCTTGACAGCCACCTGTGCAGCCCCGCAGCCGCGATTGCGACCGGGAGCGGCTCTGATGGCGGCCGTCGCCGCTCCGAGCCGGCGTCTGAGATCTTCCTGGGCGCCGGGCCGAGCTGCTACGGTGGAGTCCGCCTGCAGGACCTCTCTTGTCTCGGCTTCTTCCTCTTTCGTAGTCTCCTTGATCGGAATGCTTCTTCTCCCATCGGCGTCGACGAACGACGTAGCGGTCTTAAATCTTGCCTTGCAGGCTTTGTCTGCCGTGAGGTGATTGCCTCCACACAGGCTACACTTGGGGACGCATGTGTGGTCGGCCGTCGGCCCGGGGGTTCCACAACCCCGGCAGATCGTGTTCGAAGGGTCTGGGCACACGTGCATGCGGTGTCCCAGTCGCCCGCATGCGTAGCACACGTCTATCTGTTTTCTGTGCAACGTACACTCCATCAGTAGGTTGCCGTACCTGATGTAACGAGGCACCTTCTTTCCTGCGAAGGCAATTATTATTCTTATGTTTCTTTTTTAAGAAACATAGGAATAATTGCAAGTGGCAGGGTCCGAAAGGATCAGAATGCTGCAGGAAAGAATTAGTGGCAGCGCCGCGACTGCTGCGTAGAGGACTGCCACAATCACGAAAGGCAGCCTGCCATCGTTCTACAGGTTTCTCGGGCAGCCGTGGAGAATAGGCGTCGCAAGAAATGGACTTTAGCAGTAAGACAGCCATGACATTTTTTGTCAGCCAAATTGCCAACCTGGACCCACGCTGTCATGGACAGTACACATGGTGCGCCCGGGGCAGCACTTCATGCATCGACTATGCCTTAGTGTCCCCCCGTCTAGTAGATCTAATGCAATGCTTGGATATTGACGAGGAGGGTAAACATAGCCTGGGAAGTGACCACAACCGCCTACGCATGGACTTCAGCCGGGCTCAGCGCAAAGCAATGAAACAGCCGGGGCTCCCAAGGTGTGGCAAGTTCCTCCCAAACAGGTCGGTTGAGCTTGTGGCCAAGGAGTTTGAGCAGAGTGGAGAGCGGCGGGAGGCAGAGTCTTATGAGGAATATGTGTCGGTGCTCAGTGGGATCATGCGACGCCACATGGTACAGGGTCGGGAGACACGAAGAAGAAGCGGATGGTGGGACAGAGAGGTGGCCGAGGCATTGCGTGCGAGACGCAATGCAAACCGAGCACATCGACGAGCACTCAAAACCGGGGAGGCAGAGTCCTCTGAAATTACTTGGAGGCGGAAGCGAACAGGCGCCAAATGCAGATCCTCCGGGAAGACGGCAAATCGACGGCACAGAGTTTCTGGCGATATGTTCGGTCCTTGGACAGTCAGAACCAACCCTCGGTGCAGATAACGGATGCAACTGACCAACCCGTAGCAGACCTCAAGGAATGTGTAACCCACCACCTTGAGGGGCTCTACAGGTCTAATGCAGCGGAGCCTCCATGTACGACTCGGCAACCAGAACTGGTTAACCAAGACAAAGACAGCGGGGAAGCAAAATGGGAGTTTGCGCTGTGCACCATTGATCGTGCAATAGCACGCATCCGCACCCAAACAGCGTCTGGCCAGGACGGCATCTCGGCCCGCCTCGTGAAAAGCCTTGGACCCAACTCGAGGGAACAGCTCGTCACTCTATTCACAGGAATCCTCACTGGAAATGTGATACCCAGTGACTGGCGCCAGGGCAGAGTGTCCCTCGTTCTGAAGAATGGAGGGAAGCCGGATAAGATCAGAGACTACCGATCCATAACAGTAACCAGCGTCCTCTATAGGGTCTTCGTACAGGCTTTGAAGGGATGGATTGAAGGCTGGGCAGAATCTGAGCGTCACCTCACAGAGCTACAGAACGGCTTCCGACGAGGTAGGCGCTTGGAAGACAGCATCTTTGTCATCACCCAGTGTGCAGAAATAGCGAGAAAGGAAGGCCGGTCCCTGGTTTGCTGTGCATTGGACGTAGAGAAGGCTTACGATAGTGTGCCTCATTCTGACCTCTTCGAACGCCTAGCAGTTCTGGGCCTCCCCGCGAAACTGCTATGCACCATACAACGTTTGTACTCCGACAACGTAGTGGCTGCCAGATTCGGCACTATAGAGACTGGGAGGATCAGGGTGAATAGAGGACTGCGTCAAGGTTGCCCCATGTCACCGCTCTTGTACCTACTGTACGTGGCGGGGGTTGAGAGAGCCCTCCTGCAATCTGGCCTGGGCTTTGGTCTGAGATACACGACGAGCGGTATTGACGATAACCGCCGGATCCCAGGCCTGGCATACGCAGATGATCTTCTGTTGATGTCAGACTCTCCTCGCGACCTACAGAGCCTACTGGACATCTGTGCAGCGGAGATGAAGGGGCTTGGCCTCCGATTCAATGCTCAGAAAACCACAGTTGTTCAGTTGGCCGAGAAGATGGCAGAAGGCACGGTACTAAAATTGGAGGAGGAGGTTCTGCAAATTGCCTCATCAGTTAAGTACCTTGGAGTGACCCTGTGCAGCGGAGCGGACTTGTTCGGGCTTCATGAAGAGAGAGTGGGGAAAACTGCTCTTAGAGCGCAATGCATATTGCGACGCAGGTGCCTATGGGGGTGCAACCGCTTTGTAATGATCAGAGACTTGTGGAAACTGGTTCAGGTTCCTGCCCTGACAGAGGCCGCAATGTACTTGAGAGACGACAACGAGAAGTCGGCCGAATGGCCGTCGGATGCCATGGCAGGGTGGCTAACGAAGCTGTCCAAGGGGACTTACGGTGGTCCAGCTTTGCTGTTCGGGAGGCCTCAAGCAAGCTGGCCTTCTACAACCGCCTGTTGAACATGCACCGGGACAGATGTGCGAGGAGAGTCTTTGACTACTTGTCGGTAACCTGTCTTCGCACGCAATGGACTCGGCGGATCTACCACCTGGAGCAAAAGTTCGGCATCATACGAGACCCCTTCCTGGCGCAATCAGTCGGAGCATACGCCAAGGCAGTGCAACAAAGAGTCCGAGAGGTGGAAGACGAGACATGGCAGCTAGCACTGACCGATAAGGAGACTCTGTCCCTCTACCGTGAACACAAGAACTCCATCAAAGCGGTCCGCCTGTACGATAATAGCGTCGGGAGCGCCCTGCTTTTCGAGGCTAGAGCGGCAGCAGATGTTCGACACGACAGTAGTTCTCTTGTAATTGTGTGAATTTTTTTTTGCCAGGCCGTCTCTGTAACGGCCGCCCGTTTCAAAGGGAAAGGCACCACGGCATCATCATCATCATCATCATCATCATCGCGCCCTCTGAGCAGTGACCGGTCCCGTTTCTTTGCAGTCACAATATACTTCTGGGGCAAACAGCGGCAAGTTGACGTCGCACCCATTCTCACTGCATTGGCTTGTTGACGGATAAAAATCAAGATGTGCGGAGGTCGCCAAAATGATGCAGCAATGCTCGCTGGTATATTTAATTATTTTCGGCTTTTTTTTTAATTCCGTACGACCAATCACCTCCATTCACACTATTATAACGATTAATTACACATGTTAACTCCGCCAATTATACATTTTTCGCGAAAGGCAGGACGTTACACATTGGTCAGCTTTCATAATTATTTTATTTTTGCTTCTGTCGTTGATTTTTGTCAGAGCTTCTTATCATTTTCTTCGCTTTGCGCGGGAACACCTTTTTCGTTAGCCGTAACGCTTTTATGACGATAAATAAACACCCTGTTCTTTTTGTTCATCTTATTATTGTGCATAGTGTCCTTGGTGCAATTTTTACTGAATGCACTCTTATCAGATAGCTGCTGCCGATTCCCAGCTGTAACCAGGTAAGACTAGCTGGGTCCAGCTGGTACCAGCTTGTAGCTGGCCCCAGCTGGGAATTCAACCATAAACCATCTCAGTTGGGACCAGCCGAAACCAGCTAGGACATCTCCTGGGTTTTGAGTAGCCTTTATGTCTTTTTTTAAATTTTTACCGGCTATTAGCGTGTACGTAAATGGTTCGAGGCCATAGTGGCAACTTTCTCTTCTTTTTCTTTTTCTCGCCAAAAGCGCGTGATCCAATTTCGAACGGCGCTAGCAGCGCGAGACCCGACCGTGCTTCCCGTGCCCGTGCCACCGTTCGAACCGGGCAGTCGGGCTGCAGTCCCGCACAGCTGCTGTACTTCGGCCACACCAGTCCGCCACGCCAGTTCGGCCACGCCCGTTCGTCGCCGACAACGGCGAGCCGAAGAGTGTCACAGGTAGTAAGTGTGCACGGCGCTGACTTTTTTCCGACGCAGCCGTTCTGCCATTCAGCTAATCAGCCATACACAGCTTGTGCGAAGCCTTCAGCTGGGTCGGGCAAGGTGGCTGTTCGACGCTTTTGGGGGCGGACCGCGAGAGTGCGTCGGTCACGCAGAACGAAGGGGTGTTTGCCGAGAGCCTGTCACTGGCGCTATCTCAGCCTATCGTTTTGCATAATCCTTCTAGTACAAAGTTCCTTGGTTATTTCGCGTACTGCGTACTCACTCCAGATGATGATGATTGCTGTTGGTTGCCCCTTTGTAGCGGATTGATGACGTGTCATCTCACCAAAAAGGAATAAAAAGACTCACCGCGGATAGTCCGAGGATTCCCCGAAGCCATAGGGATACGTGGGAAAATCGAATGCCGGATTGCTTCTCGGGAAGTCCGCGGTGAGTCCGAGACGGTAAATCGAAGAGCCTTTCTTTTCCGCAGACGACGCATACACTGTCGTTTTGTGAATACTTCCCCACAAAGTTCTTAGTTCGCAAGCAACCTGCTCTAGCCTCAAAAAGCAAAGCACTGCCCTGGGTATGGTGGCTAGAAGGGGGAGGTGGCGTCAGCGTGCTTCCCCCGCTGATGGGAAAGCGATTTTTCGTTTCATGACACGGCCCGTGTGGCCTCCGCGATCGGCTGCCGGCGGCGCGCCGTTGCTCCGGTCGTCCCATTCGGCGCGTCCCCCAGCAAAAACCTGTAATCACGGCCGGACTGGAGCAGCGGCGAGCGCGCACTTTCATGAAAGTGCGCGCCTGCCGCTCCTCCAGCCCGGCCGTGCTGTAATTTGGCTAACTCCGACACACGCCGCGAGGCGGCGCCGTTAGCCTAAGGTTGAAGCGAGGCTCATCTGACCGACACTGCCTGCGATTTCAGGTGTTTGTCAGTCTTCGTTGTCGAGTTTTCACTGCAGACAAACCTTGAGTATGCGCTCGATGTGTTTTCACTCGTTTCTGCAAGCAGTACAAAGTTAAGGTACGTACGTTGTTTAACGGGCACATGTTCGTTTTCCATGCAGCCGGTTTGGTTACGTGGAAGTCGAATGAGGCAGCCCAAAATCTTTTCGCATTTCGTGCAGTTTGAATGCCAGTGTGCTGAATTCTTTTGTAAATTTTACGGCCTTTTCGCGAGCTTTCACGGCGCTTTACCTTTTTATGCCTTGCAGGCTATTTCGAAAGTACTTGGCCATAGTGCGCGCGTGTTGTTTCACGGCGCGTGCGCATGCGTGCATGTTACGTGTGTGTGTGCGTGGGGGTTCGTGCGCGTGTGTGGCGTGCGGGTGTGTGCATGCGTATGTGGGTGGGTTCGCGGCGCGTGTTTATGTGTGTGTGTGTAGGTTCGCACGTGCGCGCGCGTGTGTGCATGCGTTTGTCTGTGCCTGCGTTTCTGGGTGTGTTCGCGGCGCGTATCAATGTGTGTGTGTAGGTTCGCACGTGCGTGTGTGTGTGTGTGTAGGTGCGCGCGTGTGCGTGCGTGCGTATGGGTTGGCGGCGCGTGTTAATGTGTGTGTGTGTGTGTGTGTGTGTGTAGGTTCACACGTGCGCGCGCGTGTGTGCGTGCGTATGTGGGTGGGTTTGCGGCGCGTGTTCATGTGTGTGTGTGAAGGTGCGCGCATGTGCGTGCGTGCGTATGTGGATGGGTTGGCGGCGCGTGTTAATGAGTGTGTGCGCGTAGGTTCGCACGTGCGCGCGCGTGTGTGAATGTGTGTGTGCGCGTGCGTGCGCGTGTATGTGAGACAGAGAGAGAGAGAGAGAGAGAGAGAGAGAGAGAGAGAGAGAGAGAGAGACAGAGAGAGGAGAGATAAATGAAGTCTGGTGTATAAACTTGTATGCAAGTCACTACTCTGCAATGTGCTCCGTGTACAGAATTTCGCAATGCAGAAAAACATGCTGCAAACCGTCCTTTTTTTTCTTGCTGTAAATAAAGTATAACGTATCCTGAAATGATTTTGTTTGTCCTCTTGCCCAGATGTAGCTTCGGTGCATTAGCCTCCAATGTTTTTGGCAACCGTGGGAAAAATGTTCTGCTGAGTTCAAGGACGCGGGTTCGATTCGCGGCCGCTTTTCTGCTGGAGGCGAAAGCGAAAGCGCCCGTGTGTTCCCGATTTCGGCGCTCGTTAAAAATCCCCAGGCGTATGGGCGTCGGCGGGAGGGAGGAAGGGGTGCAAAAAGGCACTTGCTCCCCCCCTCACCCAAATCATTCTAACACTTTGCCCCATGCCCTCTCCCTCTTCCTTCGCGCAACAATAGATTTGCCCCCTCAAGGTAAAATCCTGCCGACGCCCATAACCAGGTGGTCACAATTAATCCGGAGCCCTGTAGTATACGGCGCGCCTCATCGCCTATGTAGCGTCGACGCGTTAAACCTCATAATCAATAAAAAGTTGACCCAGTTCCAGCCAGGCAGAAAGCATTGCAGGAAGTTTGTCTTACCCAACACTGGATTGGAACAACGCTTTGTAAGACACCTATGCGCCGTGAAAGCTTACACTTCACTTAACAATTTTTCTCTTGAATGAATGCAAACAAAAAAAGTGATATCGTTGGTACACACAAAAAAAAAAATCAATGCACTGCGCTCTTTCTTTGTATCGCGCTCTTTCACGTACCAAAATAACAAATACAAGTTTTCCAGAAATAAAACAAGACGCCTTATCGTTTTAAATATGCGTGACCACAAAAATAAAAATTACTGATGTGCAATGAATTCACTTACGCTTCACAGCGGCCCTAGTCGACGTCAAAAATTAAACGGGTAATAATTAATGGCACCTGTAACTACTTCTATCTACTGCATTGATGAGCGGTTCTAATTTTATATTATACGTCTCACACAGGCTGCGAAGGCCGAGTTGTCCTCCTGTGCGCCCGCCCGCGCCACGGAAACCGACCTTAGGCTACGCGCGCCGCGGTGCGGCGGAAAACGGCGAAACGGCCATTGGGACGGCCGGAGCAACGGCGCGCCGCCGGCAGCCGATCGCGGAGGCCACGCACGGCCATAGAGAAAGTATGACACGGCCGCAGTGGCCGGGGTGGCGCTCCGGTCAGCTCTTCGTCTGCGGAAAAGATAGGCTAGACGGCGCACGCCATCACCCCGATTCAAAGGGGAGGCCTTTAATCATCATCATCATCGACGCCTGTTGAAAGCGAAGCGCGGGCACAAAACAGCACGGGTAACCAGTGGGGTTGGCGTAGCACCAGGCGCGTTCACTTCGTTCGAAATGCGCTTTACGTTCCGTGGTTTGTTTCCGTCGTTTGTTTTTTAGTTCGCACACGTGTTTCTTTGTGCCTTGCGGGCTGAGTTTGGCACTTTTTGAAAACTAATTTTCTGTCAGTACTGAAAGCGGTAATCCAGAGTTCATTGCAGAGCTCAATGAGCTCTGGCGTAAAACTAAAGGCCGACCTCCATGCAGCGAAGTTTCTCGGCGAACTTGGCGCGGCGGACGCCGTGGTTTGACGCGCCGCTCAATTTTCGTCCACCCCAACTCCATGCAACGTGACGCGGCGAACGCCGCCGGTGGAAGACAGGACAGGAAGTACAAAGAAGTACGAGGCTGTGATTGGCTGCGGCCTCAAAATGCACTTTGCCGCTTGCGGTCGCGTTCGCCGCCGCGCGTTCGACATCTAGCTCGCGTAGATCGCCGGCGAGCAGCCGTATTTTCGACGCCGGCGGCGGAGCGGCCGCCGCCGGGCGACGTTCGCCGCCTTTTCGCCTACATTTCGCTGCATGGAGGTCGGCCTTAAAAGCGTCGCCGACGCACTTCTTTGCGTAAAAAAATCTCGTTACCGACCTAAAATTACAAGTGATGCGATCCTTACTGTTTATCCCAACGTATGAGCATTTATCAGAGAAACCACCCCAGAAAAGCGCGTACAGGACGCCTACGGCCGGCCTAACTCCATGGCGACGATGCTACCGTGGTCGGCCGTGGTAGCGTCGTCGCCTCTTTGCACAACGACGATACCGACGCCCATGGAGACGAAAGCGCTCCCAATAACTCCCCAACCGTGCCTGATATCGTGAAATGTGAACCGCAAAGCACCTATTTGGCGAAGCACGAGATTGCTGGGGCTAGCAATGTTGCAACACTTACAGTTTGTACCATGGATTACCAGAGCCTAACATTCGAAAAAGTTGTTTTCTTCACTGCAATCGAGAAAGAGAAAAACAACTTTTATTTACCCCATTTCAAGTGACGCTCGCAGGCGTCGACAGGGTGGAACCCTATTCACGAGTCCCATGGCTTCATTGGAATCGAGTGCAGTGTTGAAGTGAAAGTTTTCTTTCGAGCCACAATTGTGAATCTTCGAGGTCATTAAGAGTGCAATGGCGCAAGAGCTGCTTGTGGAAGCGGATTCCTACCTGATTCCGTGCAAAGGATTTGGCGAAAAGGGTGAATTCGCTGCTAGCCCCAAACGCCAAGAAAAGACCTGTGGTGAGAAAAGACCTGTGGTGCTAAAATTAAAAGTGCTGTATTGGCAGAGGGAATTAGTTTCTTTTCCTTCTCAGGAGGAATTGCTGCTGCATGCAAGTATACCCATGTACTTTTTCACTCTTGGTACGTATTTGTGTAAATGTCAAAAACTGATCATCGTAATTGAAGACGTAGCAATATAATTTTTTTTTGTCATCGAAAGTGAACACTGCAGTACCCAAATGCAAACTTTTTCGTGCACTTACAGTTCAGCCTTGATATTTGTGCATTTTTAAAGAAAATTAGTGTTATTTCTTCTAGTTGCAGACTTAATCCATTTTTTATTTGCTTTCAATAAAATGTTGGCAGTCGAAATATGTACAGGAAAGAGATTCTGTACGTCAAAACTGAACAATTTGTTCCTTCTACTAGTAGTTGAAATGAAAGGTTGCAGTCGCAGATGCAGACCCTTTGCATTTCTGTTTCCGTGTAGTTAGTATACATTCGGCTTTAAAAAATGGTGGCTTTCGTGCTTTGTGTATTTATGCAGACGGGTATGGTCTCTTCTTTGTATGTTGTCTAAAATAACGTCGAGTACAGAATGGGAAGCGTGGAGGACAGCATGGAAGCTGGGAGCGAAAGATGCGTGACGTTTGGGATTGCATAGGTTATGTGTATCGGAACAGAACACGTAGAAGGGCTCAGTGAGAGTTGCGAAGTATATGCCACTTCAAGCCACTTGCGTGCTTAGTAAAGTTACACTTGCGCGTGCGACGAACTTCTGCTGGTTTGCGGGCGTAGAGCGGGCGGCCAGGCGGGCATCAAACTACGGAAATCAGCGCCACCATGCGCCAGGCATGAACCGGCGCATCGCTTTTGACTGGTCCTTGGCATTACCTCCCCCTTCGAGCCACCATACCCTGGGATTTATTGTAGATATTTTCCTTTCTGATGGCCAACTTCTCAGCCTTGTACATCCCTAATGACGTTTTAGCTTCCATTTTTTCTCTCCATTTATTCATTTCTATCTGCCTTTTTTTTCTGCCTTTGTTTCTGCCCCCCCCCCCCCTTATGTAATGCCCAAGATAGGGCCTTTAAGGGCAAATAAATGATGATGATTCGTGCTTCATTTTGGGGTTAACATTTGCAGGCTGCTGTTGTCGCACCCGTTTTCGGAGTGAAGCTCGTGCAGTGCTGCAGAGGTATGCATCGCATTTTCAACCGTTCTAAAGTTTTCGTGGAATATTTTTTTTACTAATTCTCGGTTTTGTTTTTACCCCATGTCTCCAGACCTGCATGCCATTGTGAATGTCAGTAGCATAGTGTACACCAAAAGTGACCTTGGCTGTACACCCTCCCAAATTTTTAATATCATGGGAGCTATGACCGGTCAACGTGTCAGCGCCTTATCAGGGTGTCCAGCGGCGAAATGGGCGAGAGTACGCGTATGTGCATAGAACTATCTGCTGCATGAATCTGCTGTTCTCCTTAGAGCAACCCACCCCCTGCTTTCCCTACCGGCAAAAAGCCGCTTGCTAGCTGCCAAAAGAAGCTAAGCAGCGTAAATGTTCCTAATGAACGTGCAGGGCAAGTAATAAGAGAAACAGCACACATTGGAGATAAGCATGTGCTTCAAATAACCCCGCTTTCTTCATGCAGATATCATGGCAGCCGTTGCATCGCCTCGAGGAAACAGCGTAGCAGATGTTCACACTGAATATGGCTTCATGCATGTTCGCATACTCTCCTATTTTGCTGCTGAACACCGTGACAGGTCACTGACACACAGATAAGTCATCGCTCCAGTGATATTATTTCAAATTAGGGAGAGAGTACGTTATTCTACAGAATTCATGAGGTGACCGTATAGGTCGGTGCATGATCTTGCAGCTCAGAAATAAATGGGAAAAGATGTGCTGGACCTTGCTTGCTCCTTCGTTTTACATCTTTTGATGTTGCTATGTTTTCAGACCCTGTTTTTGTAGTGTCAGAAATTCCAGAGCTGTGTATTAACTTCTTTATTCTACAAACTGGCTGGAGGCAACTTTTACTGTGAAGCAGGATACCTCTAACCAGCCAGGGAAATTTTCGTATCCGCATCAACAGGAAACTCCCAGGCTACTACAGTAATCCCTCGTTAACTCGAACTCGGATATCTCGAAATATTGGTGAAATTGAAACTTTTTTTCGCCATGCATCCCATAGGTGCCCGAAACTCCACTTACATTGAAATTTTCAGCGGATTTTAGGCCTTCGAGTTAACAAGGGATTACTGTACTGGCTACACAAACATACATCCCAGGCTACTACGGGCCACACCCTGGCTACACAACCTGCTGGCACTGCCAGGGATTGAACCTGGGCACGTGTAGAGAAGAGGAGCGAGAGCCCGTCTTGCCGACTAAGCTACGCTCAGGCGTGTAGGAGCTGGCTGACGGTTGTTTGGATTCAGCGTCTGGAAGTGGGGAGGGCGGCGCATAAAACAAGAGTGAAGGGGAAGCAGGGATAGAGATTACGCCAAAGACGGTGTCGCCCTCCTCCTTACCCTTTGAAATACTCTAAAAGTGGCTGCCAGAAACGGCGCGTTCCAAACTGTGCAGTAAGGTGCCAGAATTCTTGAATATATGCAGTTGGGAAACTAGCCTTCAGAATCCAGGCCGCGCGTGCTCCCCTGCTCCATTGAAGCTGAGGGGCAAGTGTACAGGCGTGTCCCTAGGGGACAAAAACTGAACTTCGATAAAGCATTACACAATCACAATTTTTTTGTAAAATAAAGCTTGCTTTTAACTTAGAAAACATTAATTATGTAAAATGTACCTATGTGTTATGGTTTTTTTGTTTTATGACACACAGCAGCAGCCGCAAGCACTTGAGTACTACTTCCACGTCCTGCCGACAGACGACAGGCTAGTCAACTTGCCCCTTGATCTCCCCAGCGCAGGGGGGCGACTGAAGACTGGCTTTTGATACATGGGGCCTTTGGGGGGTTTTTCAACTGGTATATATCCAGTAACTCTGCACACGTGCGACACGAAAGCAAGCAAAGAAAGAATGGAATTTTAGCTCACGCACTGTTCAGGCAGGGGGTGCATTAGCACTGTGAAGGCGGGAAGTTTCAATTGCATTGGACAAACCTGTGTTAAATTTATCAAGAGAGGAGTGAGACAGGGAGGTGAAGAGCATGATGGATGGTAGCAGTGGTAGCACTTACAGCTGCGCAGTCCAACCACCTTCGCAGCATGGATTGGAGCCAATTTTTTGTTCAATCCATGTCTGAACATGCAAATCTGACTGCTCAGCCAATGGAAATGTAATACCTGCCTCACCAGGGCTAAAAACTTCCCTCCTTGTGACTTGTTTGGCAGCCAAATTGACCACGGTTTATGGCCCACTGGGTTTCTGCGCAAACTTGGGACACTAGTGATGCACAGATCGCCAGTCAGTTGAAATCCATCCGGAGCTACTGTTTTGGCCTCACAGCCCAGGTGTATCCTTTGTCGTGTTACAAGATTTTTTGGACGAGTGACATGCACTTTAACCTGTTGTTCAAGAGCTGCACATGTTTCAGTTGTTTGTTGGGCTTTACTGATGTAACGCCCGTGAATTGGTATTTTTTTCACAGAAGGTGCTCAAGCTCCAACACAATGGCAGAAGGCACACCAGTAAGTACACCACTACAGTTATTGCTACAGGTATTGCATGCAGCACAGTGTTCCGGAATTTCGAAAAGCCATTTTCTGTGTTTTTCTGTACACTGAACATTGCCTCTCCCTGAAGTGCCGACCGTCCGGGGTAAGAATTTCTGGAACAAGACTCAGTGTCTCTGCTGCAGAAGTTTTGGCCCTGCCAACAAGCCGCTAAATGGCCCTGAAAAGTTCCAAGCCCGGAAGGGTCGATGTTACATCAGTCATCAGTGCATGCTACAAGTTGCTCTAATAAGGAGCAGACCACATACCAAGCCCATGTAGCGATGCAACTTAAAAAGGTGGCTTCAACAACTGTTTAGCTAGTGCGGGTAGTCACTTGGATTGGTTAACTGTTTTATCAAATCTATGCGTAAGTTGAATGGGTCATTTGCTGTCTAAGCTGTACTACTGAAATAACTTTGTGGTGTCACTGTGTGTGAGATGGCGTGACATTGTTTTACCCTTTGTGTAAAAACTACTAAGAATAATAGTTCAACTGCAAAACTAACCAAAAGCAACAGTGTATTCGCTCTGTTGTATCCTATGTACTTTGTTTGGCTAACACTAGTCTGACGGTTTTGCCACAGTCCTTTCTCTGGTTGTGTGAAAGTAAATTTTGAGGTTCATGTGGGTATTTCACAACTGCTCAAACTTAAGGGGCGGGTATCATGGCATCGAAAGTCTCAAAGTTCTTCGACGCCTGATCGTTCTTGAATTTTTCCTTTTTAGTTATAATAACCATAGAAGCAATGTGAGGCTGCATAAAAAGACTGAACGAGTGCTTGTTGCATGGTTAATTTTTCATAGGAACTTTTTGTCACAATAAGAGTGTTTGCCCTTGTCGCTCTAACAAACAATCATTACAAATAGGTGGGATAAAAAATGTTGCTGGAGCCATCGTTCCAACAAAGGAACTTGTTGAAATGGTGACTCTAGCAACGATCCCATTGTCATTTTGAGCCTCCCTCTTTCCGTGACCATCAGTTCTGTTAGGTTGATCGGAGTGTGGCTCTCAAAAGGCTACACACAGTGCCTTGAATTGGGACCCTGAAATTCACCCATTGACGTTTCCCACCGCTTTCCCCCTGCAGAAGTCTGAGGAGGACGCAGCAGAGTCCCCCGTGCTCAGCTACGCCATGGTGTTGCAAGAAGGAAAACGCATAGTGGCCAGGCTGGCGGAGCTGATGGCCACTCCGATTGCCGACATTACAGAGCCGAGCCTCGTGGACTTCAGCCTGTCCAGTTCTTTGTCGAGCTCTCCGGAAGGCGCTAAAGACATGGCACCGTGCCAACTTTTTCAGTCACCAGCAGGACAGATTGAGGGAGAAGGCGCAGACTGGTACATTGCTTGCTTTTTGAGGTGAAGGCCTTTAAAGGGGCCATGCAGACAAAACACGTTTGGTTCATTCAAAAGATTGCCTCGTTGGAATCATATTGACACTACAGTTAAACCTGAATGTGGCTAACCTCTATATAACGAATTCTCGATATAATGAAGTTTAACCTGGGCATAACAAATTCACTACACTTCTTTTGCACTTTCTCTGAGAAATTGGGTGGAGAAATGCACTAATTTAGCAAATTTTTCCCCCTCTACAAACTATCGTGCCTTTCCATGTGTGAGTGCAATGCCAGTTAGGTGCTATGCCTGCCTATTGACATGTAGCCGCGTGTCTCCACTGCTATTTGTGGTGTTGGTTTGTCAATGATGCTTTCTGCTGCTAGAAAACCAACTTTTGCCTTGCCAAGACAAGCTAGCAATTTTTAGTGCAGTCTCCGCCCGTAAGAAGAACGTCGACGCCTGGTACAGTACCCTAGCTAGCACCCTCATTCCAATTTTGAGTGCGGAAGAGAGCATCAAGTTCTGGAAAGGGCATCTTTTCAGCATAAGTTTGCTCCTTTAAATGCGTTAATGCACTGCGAAAGTGTCAAAGCAACAGTGATACTAAATTAAGGCACGCTTGCGAATACGGGGGTAGGTGACCTTGCTTCTTCGGAGCATCGTGTTGCGCCTAAGCTCGTGGGAAAGCAGCAGGTGGAAATCGCGCAGCTTCTCACTCTGAGAGAATTTTTTGAAGGGTGAGTTGCCCTTCACTGTCTCATTTTGGTTTCGTTTCTGCTTCATTCATGCGAACCTTTACTCTAAACCTGCATGTAATGAAAAATTGCAAATTTTTTTCAACTTCGTTATATCCAGGTTTAACTGTACTTTTAACGTAAACTTTTGTTTTAATTAGTTCGGAAAAAAGGGAATGGCCATGCGACCGAGTAGCTCATTTTCCTGCGACAGAACCTATGAAGTCATATATGCCAGCTCTCCTATTGGCTGAGGCTGGCAAAAGCAAACTCAAATTAGGAAAGGCATATAAGCTTGCCTAACAAGCTATTTGCGCTTACATTTAAGCAGCAAGAATGGTGGGATAAACAGTGGAAGTTAAGAAAGTACTTAAACACAGAAGCAGCGATGCATACTGCTGTTGGTACTGCACACACTACCTGTTTCAGCTGCGCAGTACTGCGGCATTTTCGGGTTGTCTCGCACGACACTGGCCAATTGGCGTAAGTGACAGTATGTTACGTGACCATATTTGTCGTGCAAACACCATGTTTCACGAAACGATTACTTTATACATGAACAAAAACAAGCCAGGTACAAATACAGTCGAAAACAAAGCAAAGGCAGAAAATGGCCTGTTGCAGTATGGTGACGCCATCTAGGTTGACTAGCAGTAAACAAAGCTCCCCAGTACAGCTTGCAGACCTGCTCTTTGATGGCTTTGCAGACACCAGGAAAACATGATTTGATGGGCCAATCAAAATTTTAGCTTAAATTGATTAATTTCTCAGTAAATGACCCATCATTTGCTTCCAGACAAGTGCTGGGGGCACTACAAAAGACGAAATCTTTCAAATAAAACAAGCTTGTGTTTTGTCTGCATGCCCCTTTAAAGGTCCGTGAAGAAAAATTGCACGTTTGTTTGGTTTGCAAGATCTAGCCTTTGGTTGCCTCCCCAGCCTCATTCTGGCAATGAAAGATGTTTTTTAGCAGAAAAAATGTGAGACCTGAAAACATTTTTAAAGACTTACATGCCAGGAAGGAAGTAGTTTTTGCCAGAACTTGAACTTAGTTATCAGTGTGTTAACAGCATATTCAGCGATACAATCAAATGGAACTGGAGGCTTAACTACCATCGCCGGTGGTGGTTTTGGTTTGTAGTCACCAATTGCGAAACAAGACTTTACGATGTCATTGGGACCTTGCCAGACTGTGAATGGGGAATAATACCTACCTCATATGTTTTTCTTATTATCTCCATTACTTGTTTGAAGTTTGTGGTGAAATGAGCGGTTATATTATCAGAACAAAGCAGGCTTTCTAATGAACCGTGTCTTCGTGGCCCTTTCAAGAGCCCCGTGTGAAACAGTGGCATTGTCCGCTGCAGACAATGGCTGCTGCTGTAAAGAGGAAACAATTAGTGCATTTGAGCTTATACCGCACCTCATGTGCCTGTTGCGAATGGCAGAGGAAGAGTTAGCTTAGTGCATGTGGTACTGACGTCGCATTGTGTGACGCATACATGTGATGGCTTGTGAGTGCAACATGTTCATCCCAGCCACGCACAACTCTGATTCGGGGGAAGCAAAGTTGTGAGTTAGGCCTTGCCTGCCTGTCAAAGTAACACCCTTTGTCAAAATTTTGTAGGCCAATGCTAAGTTTTCTCGACCACAAAGAATTCAAATAATGGGCTTTACCTTTAAATGTAACAGAAACATTTGAACGCATTAAGAAAGATGTTTTCTTCATCTTTCGGGCTTGTATAGTTTCAACCTCACTTCGGATGTAAGTTTGTGCATTAAATTTTTTGCAGCCTGCGCGTTTCCATCTTGGCCCACAAAACTTTGACAGACTGTACCTAGTTTGCGCCAGAAGATGAACAAACAAAAGTGAAGACTCATACACAATGTAGCAGCTGAAGAACTCTTCGATGAGTATTGCCGACGGAAGCCGTAATGCTTTGCCTTCAAAGCATGTAAGTGGAGGAATTTTATTGCGGGCAAAAATTGATGTGTCCTGCATTAGCAGGGGAGGCATTAGTGAGGAGGGGGTCTTGTCAACAATCTCAGCCCCTTTCTCAAGATAAGACTGTTAAAACACGACGCTTTCCCCCGTGCAACCTGAGCCAGTCCGAAACCCAAACTGTTTCGACCGTGTCGGAAGGGTGCAGTTGGATAGATGCTGCCTTCATAATGCGAGGGACCCCCCCCCCATGTTCGATTATGACCTCCAAGGAAGAGTTGTTTCTTAAGGCAATTTATGTTCCCCTTTAAGGGGCCATTCAGACGCAATACAAGTTTGTTTTATTCGAAGGATTTCGTGTTCTATAAGGCCTCCAGAACTTGTCGTGAAGCAAACAATGCTTTATTGACTGAGAAATTAATCAACGTTAGTTAAAATTTTGATTCTCCTCCCAAATCGTGTATTTTCATGATGCCTGCAATGACGTTGCAAGAACAGGCCTTAAAGCTGCCGCGGAGCCTTGTTTGCCGTTAGTCAACCTGGATGGCGCCACCATACCGTGGCGAGCCGTTTTCTGCCTTCGCTTTGTTTTTGACCGTATTTGTACCAGGCTTGTTTTTGTTAGGGTAGAATATAGTTCTTTCCTGAAACATGGTGTTGGCTCGACAAATATGGTCACACAAAACAGTCGCTTATGCCAATCGGCTAGTGTTGAACCCCAAAGCGCCGCAGTGCTGTGCAGCTAAAACAAGCATAGTGCTTGCAGTGCCAACAGCAGTATGTATGGGTACTTCTATGTTTACGTGCACTTTCGTAACTTTCATAGTTTATTGCTTGCTGCTGTAGAATAAATATGCATTGTATTTAAGTGTAAATAGCTTGTTTGGCAAGCTTATAAGCTCTGCCTTATTTGCATTTGCTTTTGCTGGTCTCAGCCAATTGGACGGCTGGACATAAGACTGCATAGGTTCTGTGGTGGAAAATAAGCTAGTGGGTCACATGGCCATACCATTTTTTCCTAATTATGTAGCTTATTTGAACGAAGTTTACTTTAAAAGTGGTGTCGGTGATTTAAACGAGGCAGTCTTTCGAATGAACCAAACTTGTTTTGTCTGCATGGCCCCTTTAAGGCGACTTATGTGTCCCTTAAAGCGAAGTGTAAAGTTGGCTTTCCTGTAGTGCATTTTGTGCGACAAATGACGCTTCAGTGAGCCATAGAGCCTCGCTCTAATTAAACAATTAGTAGTAGTAGTAGTAGTAGTAGTAGTAACTTTATTTTGCCCAAAAGTTGTGTTGATTGCACCACTGAGCTGTTCGCTCAGTCATCTAGACAGCGGGGCTCCCGGTGTTTTGGGAGCTCGGTGTCTTCAGCCAACTGGGCGAGGGCTTCTTGCACGTGGGGAGCTGGGCTAGAGATGGCAGCCTCCCACTCTGTTAAGGATGATATGTTATGAAGGATGGAATGATTTCTTCTACGTGATGCGGGTATTAATGGGCATGACCAAATGATGTGGTGAAGTGATGCTCGTTCCACAGAACAAAAGGGGCAAGTGTCCTTATATTCGCCAGGATATATGATGGACATGAGATGTGGAGTGGGGAATGATAATGTTTGGAGCTGCCTGAGAAGGACTGCATGCCTTCGACTGAGCGATGGATACGGTGGTGGAAAAATTGCCCGATTCTGGCAGAAATGGTCAAGGATATCGCCGAAAGTATGGAGGGGGTCCTTATAGCCGAAAGGTTGCGGGCTATCTTCAAGGTCCTATAAGGCTCTCGGCGAACCATATCTCGAGCAGTCTCATTGGCTCTCTCATTTCCCATCAGGCCAGAATGTGCCGGTGACCAGATGATGCGGAAGGTCCGGCTATGAGGTGTGGGCCCTTGCGAGAGGGTTGCCAAGGTTCTAGGTGATCCCTGCCGTTTAAAAAATTTAGCATGGCCGATTTAGAATCGGTTATGATGTTAAGATGCGGAGACCGGCTGTGGGCTATGGCTAGACCGATTGCCATTTCCTCTGCCTCTGTGCAGGAAGTGCAGCTTACAGATGATGTAGCGATGGGGCTCCCCTTGGAGTCGACCACCGCTAGTACCGATGCGTTCCTGTCTTGATGTGGGGCGGCATCGGTGTACACCACAGGAGACCCCGGTGGTTGGTGTTTGGCAAGGGCCTTCGCTCTTGCCTCACGGCGTTCCTTATTGTGGATGGGGTGCATTCGTCTAGGCGTTGGGGACACTGTGATAACATTCATCCAAGTCGTGTGTAATGTGGTGTTTGGGGTACCAGGCCCAAAGACCTCAGGATGCACCGACTGGCAGAGCTGCCAGAGAACCTCTAGCTGTGCGGTTCGCTGTGCCTCTATAAGTTCGGAGAGGGTATTGTGTATCCCAAGTTCTACTCAACGTTTTTGGTGTTTGCTTGCTTGGACAACCCTTACACATTGAGAATTTTGCATATTTTGTGAAAACGTAGCATGTATATGTGCATAATGGCTGCAGGTATTTGTTCAATGGGGTGAACATAGGTGTGGCCAGTTACGGAGAAGAGGCAAAGGCTTGGAAACATTTTTGGTGCTACCAGAGTCCTTTAGTGTTTTTCTGGTCATGAAACTCCAGGCAAAAGTTGATATAGGTGCAAAATCTTCTGCTAGGGGCGCCACCGTTGGTAAGGGGGCTGCGAGCCACTGCCAGTGCTGGGATTATATGCCCACATTTGCTGAAGTTTCAATGAACGCATGCGTGTGCTATTCTTCCACTTACCCTTTTTTAATGTAATTGAGTGCACCAAAGCCACCAGATAAGATAAGCCAAAATGGGATTCACCGTCGACGGCGAATGCGAGCAAGGGCTGTTTTCTTGACAGCGCACGCATAGTTTTAAGTGTGGGCAGACCTTATTAACGGCAGTGTGTTTAAGGGGGCGTACCAATTGAAACTATTTTTGTTATTCATGGACCAAATTTAGTCAGTTTAAAAGCATTTACATAATTAACTGTACTATTAGAAAAACTGAAGTCCATTTCAAACTATATTTTATACGTTATGAGTTATGAGACTAATTACCTTCACAAAGTCGCCCCAAGATTAACTAATTAGGCCAGGAGTCAGCATTTTTGTGTCTGGGATCAGGAAGGTTTATTTTGTGCAAGGAAGTTTATAGATTATTGCTTTATTTCTTTTAGGTATCCAGAAACAAGTTTCACTCTCTTTTTTTTAATGAAAGTATTTCCGATTTCAAAAGGACGGTGAGACCTTTCTTGTTCTTTGTTAACCTAAAGGATATAAGGCAATAATCCAATAGCTTCCTTGCACAGAATAGACCTTCCTGATCATACTGACATAAAAACCTTGAATTCTTGTCTAATTAGTTCATTATGCTGAAAGCAACTTTCAAGTAATTAGTCTTGTAAGTTAAGAACTATAGAGGTTATCCTTAAACCAATTTCAGTTTTGTGTTAGAATGGTTAGTTACATAAATGCTCCTATTTGATTCAATTGGTCCATAAAGTAGTTTTACTTGCCGCATCCTTTTTTTTTGAAATAGCGGCCGCGGTGGCTCAGTGGCTAAGGCGTTGTGCTGCTGAGCACGAGGTCGCAGGTTCGATTCCCGGCCGCGGCGGCCGCTTTTCTGATGGAGGCGAAAAGCAAAAACATCCATGTGTACGAGATTTTGGCGCATGTTAAAGATCCCCAGGTGGTCAGAGTTAATCTGGAGCCCTCCACTAGGGCGCGCGTCATCGCCTGCGTTAAACCCTACAGTCGCCTTTAACCGTACAATCTGTTGGCGCATTAAACCCTACAATCAGTCAATCAATTTTTGAAATGTCCTCACACCTCATGATAGCGCATTCTGTTGTCGGGTACCTCACAGCCTAATTGCATGTGTTCTTACGAGGCCTCCAAGTGTAAGCCTGCTCGTGTCGGAAGATAGTGTTCCCCATGCTCCATGCTTCCTGGCTCACCTATGCGAGCAGCTGCTGCTATACCGCCTCATGTTTGTATTTGCGCTGGGCCAAAGAACGACTATGCTTATGGCATAGGTACGCTTTCCATCCTTGCTTCTGGTGTGGCAACAGGGGAGGGGCGTGGACTGGGTAAAATGCTAGTAGGAAGGACAACAGCTGTCACAACGGTTCCTATTCGGCTCGTCTCTCGCGCACTGCAACTCAAGTGTTCGAGTCAACTGAATGGTCGAGCAGGAAGTTTTATTTCAAACCTTTCAATTTAATATTCACCTAAATATGCAGTTGTAGTGGATGCAAGTAAGTGCGTGCCCATTGCTTTTTCGAGGGGGGGTGTTCTGATGTGCAAATGGTACAGTTACGCAGCCGAGCGCTATCGCGCCCGCTTGCTTCGGTATAGGGACCATGCAGACAAAACACAAGTTTGGTTCATTCGAAAGACTGCCTCGCTAGAATCATAATGACACCACTTTTAATGTAAACTTCGTTCAAGTAAGCTACATATAATTAGAAAAAAGGGAATCGCCATGCCACCCGCTTGCTTGTTTCCTGCAGCAGAACCTATGATGTCATGTGCTCAGCTGCGCAATTGGCTGAGGCCGGAAAAAAACAAACACAAATAAGCAGAGCTTAAAACTTGCTGAATGAGCTATTTGCTCTTAATTGTCATGCATATTCATTTGCTCTTAATGGTCATGCATATTCATTTGCTCTTAATTGTCATGCATATTCGCTCGGAAAATGACGCCCTTTGCCCGTGACAGTAGGAGGAGCCTGCCGACTTGCGCCAATGGTGAGGCGCGCTCTTCATGGCGGCAGTTTGAAAACGCTCCAGACAGCCCGCTGGCCCCGCCGGAGATGTTTAGGCTTACCAGGGTTGCGGATGTTTGATTGACGCTTTTCCTAGACGCGCGGACGATGCTTTGTAGTGTCGTTTTTGCCCACATTATCAGCTCCTTTTGTGTACAAGCAACTTCATTTGTTCCTTAAGTGGCATCTTAAAGAGCGGTCAGAAGCGGTCGGTCGAGCTACCTGCACCACTTCGTGGCCGGTGATGCCGCCATGTTGCCGCCGCTTTCCGCGCCGCTGCAGCATGGGGGTGGTATTCGCGGCAGCGCGTTTTCGTGCACAGAAAACGCTCCATGCGGTTCACACTTCAACATAATCGATGCACAAGTGGCGCAGGCAACACGGCAAGGTGACAACAGGGTAACTAGAGTGCGGGGCATATACCTCAGAAGCGAGGAATGCGGAGAAGGCAAAATGGCAAAGGTATTCACTGTCAGAAATGAGGGAACGCTTGATTGCCGTGGTTTATTCAAAAAGTGTAATACAAAAAAGGAAGCTAGAGGCACCTGAGCTGCAGCCAGCGGAAACGAAAGGTACAGATAGAAGAGATTGTAGCGGGAGATAAAAGAAGGGAGGGAGAAAGACCAGGCGTCGAGAGGGCGAAATGTTCTGTTCGTTCGGAACAGCACCTTTCCTGCGGCTATTGTAAACACCCCACGATGAGGATTACCGTCAGCGGGTGAGGACTAATGCTTTCGTGCCCGCACGGAACCAAGTCCGCACGGCCGCACCAACAATCCCACCTCCCACCCGCCCCACAGTCGTCTGCTCGCGGCTCGCGTGTTCGTATCACCCGCATCGGAGTGAGTAAATGCGTACGAATCATCCGAATTTTTTTACATTGATATAATGCATTTTCGCCAAGGAATTTTGAAAATTTATATCGCAACGAAATTCGTATCAACCAAATTGGTATCACTGAGATTCCACTGTACTTTAATAATACTTAATACACCAAGAAAAAATTTGAACAAAAACAGTAGCAGCTTTTTATATGCAGTGTGTACAACATAAATAAGAATGGGAACAAAAATAATTCATTCTTATCTTTATATATACTAGATGTGCAAAGCTATACACAAATCGACAGCTCTAAAACCGCCTGCTTCCAACCGTGGTATAGACCTTCTCCGCTTCTCTCGAGGCTGGTCGCTAGACGGAAAGCAGTAGCGGCACCTTTTGGTTTGTGCTTCAGCATCCGGAGCTGCAGCCGGTCGCACAGCGTGTCTTAGGCAGGGTTGATCCCATTTTGCATGTCATCCACCTCGTACACGGTGCACTGGCGCATGAAGTTTGCGGGATGCTGACGGTAGAAACTTTGTTGGGGGGAATGCCACACATAGTGCCTTTAGGCTGCCGCTGGCAGTGACAGCCCCCTCACAACGGCCCGCACCGCGTATCAAGAGGCATATCAAGCTCTCCCATTGCGTGACAAAGTTTTATGACCAAAACAGTATCGAAGGACTCTGGTGGTAGCATTTAGCCATTAAGTGTCATGTGTAATGTAGAATGGACTTTATTGGCATGTTTTTTTCCTGAAGCGAAGTGAGGCTTGTTCGGAACCCGCCGCAAAGGACATGACACTTTCCTTGCAGAGGGTCAGTAATGCAAATGTTTTTGCATACCTGCACTGTTTAACAGGGTGTAAGGGCCTGCCTTTTCCTTTTTTTTCTTCGCCTTTTGTCACTTGATTATTAACACTTTTGTTATGCTTCATTCGCCACCTTTAAGTGCACACACCTGCTCACCGCTTTTGACCAGCCTGGTTCCCCCCCCTCCCCCCTACACTCTTGCTCATTTCAAGCATTAGTCATTTATGTCCTTCACACACAACCCCACATGGGAGTCCATGAGTTTGTCTTCAATTTGTAAATGGCAAACTGATTTTCATCAATACACAAGTTGCAAGGTGGTGTGAATTCTGATTTTGTGCTTGTGTGCTTGCACATTTGATTTCGTGTTTGTCAGCTCGCACATCGCATGTTTTTTTATGTTCACTGACACTTCCTCTCACTTGATGTCCTCCCTTGCCCTCAAAATTTGGGGCATTTCTCCACATTTGGCTTGTGTTGGTAGAGATACTAGTTAGGTACTGATATCAGTTTGTCACAATACCAGTGGCATATTTTTACACGAAACTTGTCACATTTGCTTTTTTTTTCTTTTCTTTGCAGCCTTTCGGACACAACGAACACGGAGCATTCACCTTACGGGCCCTCCACTTCACCCTTCACAGCCATGGACAACCTTCACATGGATGATCACCACAATGGCGAGTCCGAGCCAACTCCATCATCCAATCTAGAGGAGGCAGGTCAAGACAACAATTCCAACAAGTTCATCGGTGGTGGAGGCCTTCTCTTTGGTGATGACGAGCTCTCGTGGCTTGAGAGCCGAAGAGACGGAGCTGCCCCGACCTTCACAGCATCTCCGGGGGAGGAGAGTCCAGTTCTGCTCCGGGACTCAATGCCCCTCATCTCCTTCTCCCCGGTCAGGGCTAAGAAGCCAACCCATGGCTACTTGGCCCAGTCAAACTTGGAAGCTGGTGTTCTTGACCAGGAGGCAGATGAACACTTGGTGGTGCCTTTTGACAGGCGTTTTGGCTCCACTGTGAATGAGGCCGTGGGTCCTGTTGTAGCTGACGAGGCCGCTGCGACTTCCACCAGGCGTGTGTCCTCTGACCAGGCCCTGAACAGGAGTCTCGGCTTCATCATAGGTCCAGCTCTGGCTCCAGATCATGCTGAAGTTGAGCCTGGTGCGAGGCCACGCCTGAAGGTGAGGGGGCCTGTGCAGCGCATTTTACTCGCGTTAGAACCTCGCCTATATTTTTTTCAAAGGGGCCGTGAAGGCAACATACAAGTTTGGGTCATTAAAACAACCACGTTGTCCTGATGACAGTGGTACCAATTTTATGGCTGCTAGCAGGGCCTCTACTTGTGTGTGAGCAAAGGTCGCAAAGTGACCAAAGGTTCTTTGAGTTGTTAGGGCAGCACAAGTTCGCTCCAATGAACTTGTTTTTTCTTCAAGACAGCTGCGTTGTCTTTGGCTACGTGACAATACCATTTGAAACACATGGATAGCTCTTGCTAGGGCTGACTCCTACTGCATCACTGCTGCCCATATTGCGTCACTGTAGCGCAAAATTTACAAGCTTTTCAATGTGTGTTCTGTTTCCTTTTTCTTTCTTTTTTTTCTTTGCCAGTGTTGTGGCTTTAATGGGTGCCGAGTGAGTTAGTGAGCATTTGTTCTATCAAATTTGGCGAGGTTGTATTTTTTCTTCGGGGCCCCTTGAAAGGCAAAAGCTTCAAGTGCCCAGCTGTGCAGAAAACCAGCATTGTCGTTGTCCAGTAGAAAAATGTCCACCGGTGCAAAGAGGCACGATTCATGCGGGCATCCAGCCCCGGTCTCCACAGCAGGAGCCAAGTGCGTTGCCGCCATGTTGACTGAACGTGTTGCAGGGGCGAAACAAGAGTTGGCCTAGTGTGTATGGCTTGACAGGTGAAGGTGATGGAACGAGTGGATTGGGTGCGGACCATGTGGCGTGGTGTGTCGCCAGTTCGTTTGCAGCAATTTGCCTGGGAGTAAATTGCTTCAAAAAAGGGAGAAACAAAAATTGGCTCCAATCCACACTGTGAAGGTGGTTGGAAAGCAAAGCTGTAAACGACACCCACATGCGACGTCACTTGAATTCACACACATGGCCCTAGCAGCATGTCTGGTCCTGCTTACAGCACTCTCTCTCGAGAGGGTACTCTTCTTTTTGTCGAGCTTTGCATTCCCACTCTTCTGCAGTTTTCACTTTGCGTGGTCTCCCCATGGCAGCCTGTGATGAACTGAAGGTGTTGCTGGAGGGGTTCCGCCTTAGCCTTTACTGGGAATCTGTGGGGGCGGTGACCCAAACGCAGCAGCATTGGCCACGGCTGGGCTAGAGCGGCGGCCGCTGCCACTGTAGCCCGGCCGGCTGTCGGCAGAAAGAAAATGGGGGAGAGTCTTTCAAAGGGTGAGGAGGAGGGCGGCACCTGCATCATCTCTCGCACTGCCTCCCCGTCACTCTTGTTTCATGTCGCCTCCAATGTGCCCTCCCCCTCCCCAGCTGCTGAGTAAAAACCACCGTCTGTCACCCCCGTCTCCACGTGTGGTTGTAGCTTAGTCTCTACGAGGACGGGCTCTTGCTCCGCTTCTCTTCGGGCTCAGATTCGATCCCTGGTGGTGCCAGTAGTTTTATTTAGCCTGTTTAGGACTTTCTTGTGGCGCACACGACGAAACCATTGGCTGCTAGAGGTAGAAAGCTTTGCTTTACAAGGGAAAGTGCGATCATGATGTATTGATTGATTGATTGTAGGGTTTAACGCGCCGACGCAACGCAGGCGATGAGGCGCGCCGTAGTGGAGTGCTCCGGATTAATTTTGACCACGTGGGGGTCTTTAACGTGCGCCGAAATCACGCACACACGGGCGTTTTTGCTTTTCGCCTCCGTCAGAAAAGCGGCTGCCGCGGCCGGGAATCGAACCCGCAACCTCGTGCTCGGCAGCGCAACGCCTTAGCCACTGAGCCACCGCGGCGGGTGCGATCATGATGTAGCCACGAGTCACAGCACGTAAACAGACTTCAATGCGTAGAGAATTTTTCTTCCTTTCAAGGTGGGGCTTCTATATGCAGTTGTCCTACTGCTGCCATAAGAAGTGCTCCCAATAATCCAAGCATTGGTGGCATATCTATGGCAAATTTATTTATTTACTTGCTGGTTTCACATTCGCTGCTCCCAGACGAGCTGTTTTCTTCAGCACGTTTGCATAGATAGTTACGGTTTGATAGCGGTGCAACACTGACTCTCGGTAAGGTGTTTGACACACTGAAACCCCACCTGTTACTCAATTGTCTCCCTTCCAAAGCTTTATTTGGGCTTTCCCGTGATTGGGTTCAGCTGTACTGCACAGTGGCACTTTGGCCGTTTGGCTTTGCAGGCAATGTGGCCGCAGTTCTGATTGCCATAAGGTTGCGTGTTTACCTTCAAATCATTCAGTGCCTGAGAAGGAAATGGGGATTATGGATTGTTGTTTGATAGAGAGGTAAACACAGCTTAGTTTGCTTGACACTCGTCGAAACTTGGTATTAACGAAGTGCAGTGCAAAAACCAGACAAGCGGGAGGGTGCAATGCAAGTGCCCATGTTGAAGTGCCCTCTCTGGTTGTCTCTTGGTCTGGCCTTTGCACTACCTTTTCTCAAATGGGTGCGAGGCCACGCCTGAAGGTGAGGGGGCCTGTGCAGCGCATTTTACTCGCATTAGAACCTCGCCTATATTTTTTTCAGAACTGTGCTTTCACTGTCTAGCATCCCTATCTCTAGGAAACATATCTGGTGTATGTCCTCGTCACTGTATACTATAGAGTATTACAGTGCTGCGTATTAGAAATTTCATATTCCAAGAACGTCTCCCTACTTTGCAGACGTCAGCGTACTTACTCTAGGAGGTTAGTAGCATAGAAACTGTGTAATTTGAAACATCGGGCAGTTGACGTTTTGAAGCTTATGCTTTCGCACTTGTGAAAGTGTTAGTGTCCGGCACACTGTTCACCATGAAGAAGGGGATGCCCAAGTTGGGCACCACTGTTGTTGGCACCATAGAAAAAGTGAGAGGCCAGTGTGTTCTGCATTGCCCTGCTCTGCCGCCCAGTGTTTTCCCCTGAAATAGTATGCAACCTTTTTTCTCCTCTTCCACCCCCAAACACGCAGGCCTCTGGTCCGGCCAACTCCACCGTTGGGGTGGCACCTTGCGAGCCGGTGTCCAAGCCAGTCAGCAGCACTCTGGCCACCCAAAGAGGCATCTTGCGTAAGAGCCTATGTCCCCTGTTGTAGTTGTACTTGTGGCCGGTGCATTCCGCTTGTCCTCTGGATTAGACTGGTTTGGTGGTGGAAGCGGGTGCATGTGTTCAAAAAGAAAAGGCTTAAAAAGATAAGCGAGCTTGCCCAGGAGAAATGTGTAAATAATTTGTCGTATTAGTGGAAGCGTAATTATGACGATGACAGTGCAAAGCAAATGTGCCCTTTTGAAGATGTTTCCAGCGCAGAGTTTGTTTGCATAATCCTTGGGCTGCCCACAATATTCTTACACCGTGCCCACAACACGCGTCCCACCTGTCTCTTGTATGGCTTCAGTTTACTCAGCGTCAAACTAAATCTCAAAACTTGGCCTGAAGTGTTTTTTGCTTGCCCACTTCAGTTCAGACCTGTCGCTGTTCATTGTGAGGTGCTTGAGTGATGGGGACGTTACACACCATTAGCACACGTCCGGTATTGTATGCTTGTCTCTGCAGCACCGGCCGCGGCCTCCCAGCGTCGAGAGCGGCCGTCTGCAGCAGTGAAGGCCAGGGTGCCCCTGGGTCGACCTGGTGGTGTCCCCAAGGCTGCAGAGCCAACATTCACCATGGACTCTGCTGCACCGATGGCGCCCCCATCTGGTGTGCCCAAGGTGGCCCCTCAGCAGCAGACTAAGAAGCAGGTTAGCAGGGCTGGGCACTTTGCTGAGGGGGCTCTGCTGTGCATGACCCCTGCATTTTCCTGCCCGCCTGTGAAATCCTATGGAGTCCAGATACTTCACTTCGGGCAAGTGCGGTGTCAGGTGACTGTTTCAGCCTGCCTGGACGCACATGTAAAAAGCAAAGTGCAGTGTTGCCTCAGAAATGGACCCCATCTCCAATGCTGTCCAAGTCATTTTTGCCACTGTTTGGCAGCTCCTCTATCACATGGGCTCACCAGCAGGCCTGAAGGTTGGATTGAAACTTCAGATGCCTTGCACCGAAAGCATGGGAGGAGTGGCCAGTATTTATTTTTGGCCGTCACGTGTCTGCAAGCAGGGAACAACATGGAATTAAGTTATGCCTTGGGTTATGCCCACTCTGAAACGCATGGTGCGTGTCTCCACTTTGGTGACCTCTGTTTTGTTGCCTTTGTTTGATGCTTAAATCTGACCCACAGTTGAAGCTGACGGTGAATGTGCGTGTTGAAGCGGACGCAACTATCGTATAGCGAAAGTGGGCATAATTTTTCGTACATGACCTGCTGGTCATTAAATGCGCATGCCCTGGTCTGTGCACCTAGAGCAGTGAAATTTACAACCTATCCACAGGTACTTGCTTACATAATGCGCACAACTTTGTTCAATCCCAAATGCTCTATGAACAAATTATGAAAGTGGCTTTATAATCTCTTTGGAGGTTGTTTTTTTTTTGTTTACTGAGGTATAAAATTTCAGCACCGCGAAATGATCCACATGTGTCTTGAGACTTTTCTGATTTCCCTTTTTTTCTTTTTTGCAGGAGCCACCATCAGTGCAGCCCAAGGTTCCCGCCCCTGCTACAGTGGCACTCTCTCCTTCGAGCAGGCAGAGCACGCCGGGTAAGAAAACTGTGGGCTAGTTGGTATAATAGTGGAAGCTTGTTACAGTAGAATCTCAATGATACGAACCTCGCGGGACCACAACAAATACTTGTATATATGAAATTCGTATGAACCAACGCAGACCAAAAAATTTGAGCACCAAAATCTTTTTATTTCTTTTCTTACTTTTGCATGAAGAAATCCATGTTTTTATGCTTTTTTTTCTTACCTCTGTCTCCGCGCAGTCCTTTCTGGACCACATAAAACTTCGCACTCGTGTTCTCACTCGCGGTGCCCAAGCTCACTACACACCGCAACAGTCAAGGCATGAACCAGCGTGAACTGCATGGCGAATTTCACTTGATTCGAGCGCAATGGCGGGTCACATGTGATCTTTTCATGCCTGCTGCAGCAAATGACGCGCGATGTGCGTGGCAGTGGGAGGAGCTTGACGACTTGTGGCAATGGCAATGCATGTGCCTTATGGAGGCAGTTTCGAAGCACTCGAGACAGTCGGCATATGGTCCTTAGAAAGAAATGTTTCTAGGGACCATAGCCGGCTGGCTTCGCCGGAGATGTTTAGGCTTACCACCTCGGCAGATATTTCATGGGCGCTTTCACTAGCGGCGAGGATGATAATTTATAGTAGCGTTCTTGCCCGCATTACTAGCTCATTTACCGCACAAGAAACTTCGTGTGTGCCTTGGGCGGCATAAGTTGCAGTGCGTTGCAAAACAAAGCCGAATTTACTGGATGCAAAACGAGAGAGCAGCACAGGCAGGAGCGCAGAAGGAAAATGCTGTACTTCACTGGTGGAGCCAGGGTATGCCACTGCTCCGGTGCACGTGGTGGGCTTTTGCATGCTGTAGCAAGTCTGCTGGAACAACCAATGTTCTGGTGTGAGCCATTGCAGGGTTTTCGTAGTGCGAAGCCCGCAATCAGCGGCCGTCTAAAGATGAGTGAGAATGAGTTGGCCACTCATTATAACGCCTGCCCACTCATTTGAAATTGGCTTAATTCAAACTGATTGATGGTCCCGTTCGAGTTTGAATTGACGAGCTTTCTCTTTAGTTATGGTAACAAGACATTTTCTTACTGCAAGGGGAGAATGGAGCAAAAGGACCATGCAGGCAAAGTGCTCGACATCAACGAGTGGTTGTTTACTGCACACCAGATTGCACAACCCTAGATTCTTCTAGTTCTTTACGGCACATTGGTTGGCACTTCGTTGTGTCATCTCATGTGCAGTAAAGAACTAGTTTATCCTTGGTGTTTGTCCCATGCGCTTTGTCCATGTTTTTTAATGTGCAGTGCAAAGTTTTTCTCGCCCTCACACTGCTTTTCACTGCGATTTCCGCCCCGCGTTCATGGCACAGAGCTGAAGTAAATCGCTACTGGTGCCATTTTCGTCAGGGTGGACCATCCTGCACAAACCCACCCTGGGAGGAGGTAGTGACCAAAATTGAAATGTGGGATGCAGTTTCAGTCGTTTCGCCCATCTCGGGTGCTTCCCACCTTAGTCTCCCTGCAAATGCATGGTGGCATGGAGGACCGTTTATTTTCGAGCGTGCACGAATTGCAGGAAATTAATAGAATTGGAAGTTGTGATGCGGTGTCCACGAAACCGTCTTTGCTCCGTTCTCACCCCTAAGCAGCTCCATGTGTGGCCCATGGGGCTGCGAGAAGTACAGCGGCTGGCAGGCGGTCCTTAGTGTTGACGAAGAGTGCAGTGTCCCCGGCACCATCGGTGGCCACCCGACCACCAGTGCGCCCTCCAGCCCCCTCACATTGTGGAGCCTCCGATGAGTGGAACCTAACTGGACCATTTCAGTAGGGGCTCTGTACGCTCGCTTAAAATGGTTCCACCAGGGCTAAGATGTGACTTCGCTGTGTTGACTCTGTTGGGCCCTGCAATGGGCAAACGCTCGCGAACGTTGGAGCTCCTGACCGGATGGTAATCCTTGCTTCTCACGTGGCTATCTGCTCTTGCAGTTGGACATGATGCTGGCATTTCTGGCCTCAATGATGAGGTCAATTCAACAACAGATGGACAATAGAGTTTAGCACTCAAGTTTCAATCTTCCCTTCTTCAAAACTTGAACTTGGGTCGTTGGCGTTCCCCCCCCCCAAAAAAAAAATACAAAAAAAAAAACTTCTGTGGCGTGAGGCACCCGGCACAACCTTCACGCAGCTGAGTTGGTGGAGCCAAGCTTAACCTATGTCGCCATTGCATGCACCGGCACCGCTCAACCTTTGGGAACACTTTGCCCAGCGTTCGTGGTATGATCTCTCGCATGCCCTTCTCCTCGCCAGTTCTTGTGCATTTTGCACCTCAAGTGGGAAGCACAGAACAGCTCGCACTACAGCACACAGTGCCTCATGACTCCGCACAGAGCACATCGTTTACCCTCCCACAAAACATGGGTCGGCGGAAGACTGTAACTCCCGACGAAGAAGCTCAGCACAAACACCGTCGTGTGGCTGGTCGAGAGCATATGAGACAGTTTTGATCCAACCCCGACTGTCGCGCTGAAGCCGCCGTGCCCAAACAGCAGCGAGAAGCGGGAGATCCTGAGTACCACAATCATGATGTGGAGTACGAGTGGAATCTCTGCCAAACTGACCCCAGACTTCAAGTACGCGCTACAAGACGATTTGTCCTATGCGGCTGTGCCATTGGACGACGACAACGACGAAAGGGATGACGATGATTGCTACTGAATAAAACATTGTCATACTCCAATGGTCCTTGCGTTACGTTGCTGTCCAAAACGGCTTCGCACAGCTGGGGTCCAGCTGCTCCCTCTCTCCTGGGATCCACTGTCAGAGTGGGGAGAAGCTAGGTTTACTCCCAGCTCTGGTGTTTCTCCAGTCTTGCACCACTAGTTCAAGCTGTGGCAGTTCTTTTTTTTTTTTCTTCTGTGTAATGTATGTTGCTGTGTATAAGTAGACTCCGAATGTAAGTTGAGCACCCCCCGCCCCCCCTCCTTAACCTTTTGACCCCTATGTCCTGGATTAGAGAAAAAAATGGTAAACATATCAGTAGATCATTTATAATGTAACTGCTTCTAGTGCAGACCGGATATATTGCGGGTTTTTGTGACCACTGGTTTGCATCCCCTAGAAGTCAATGTATGAGCATACCATTACCGTTTCAAGTGTTTTTTTGGCGAGTCTGCTGATTGACTGGCACAGGGGGGGCATCGTTTCAGGGTCTCAAAAAAAAGGGGGATGGAATCTGCCATGCAACGAGTGCGCCCTCCCTCCTCTCCTATAACTTAAGCAGAGCAAAAGAAAAGCCACCCTGTCGTAGCACGTTTCGTTTGCGCCAGGCGCGTAGCCATGATTTTTTTTCGGGGGGGAAGGAGGGGGGAGTGAGGTGCCAAGGTTGTTCTAGAGCCCCCCCGCCACCCTCCCCTATGAAAAAAAGCGCGGTAGTTTACATGTTTTGTGCATTAAAAAGACTGCATTGTCCTAAAAAATGATAGTACTTTTATCGCCAACTTCAAAGGAATAGTCGAGATATTAAATAGAACATATGAAGCCATGGCGAATCCCCGCCCACTTTCTCGCGATTTCTCTATGACATCACAGGATCTCGTTCATACGATTGGAGCCCAACGACCTAAGCCAAGGAGCATGATTGCGCGGTTGTAGAGTGGCCGCCACTGATCCGATCATTTGAATTCTAGCGCGAAGTTAATACACTCATAACTACTTTTTAGTGCTGGCCTATATACATCACTCCTGCCCATATTACGTCACTGCAGCGCTAAATATGAGTTTTTGATATTTGTTGCATTGCTTCGGTTGAAAAACGTCTGTGACTGGAAGGGAGCGTGTGAATTACCAAAGCTAGTTCTGCCAAATTGAACGAGGTTATATTTTGTCGTTATATGGCCACTTTAGGGTCTCTCTCATGATGTTGGTGTTGATTATGATGGTATTTCCGCCATGTGAAGTTTTAAACTGGGAGAAAATCCGCAGATCGCGTGGTGCAAATCTGTTCCCGTGATACAGGACGTATTCTGCACACACGGGCACCTTGTGCACATATTGCATTAAATAGCCATAGTTTCATGTGATTACTTGCTTTATTTCAACGTGTGGAATATGATGAGTGTGAGACCAGCAGTAAAATGACATGGGCCCTAAGAACCAACTTTTTATTTAGTTCATCTTGTCCAAAATGCAGAATACAATTTTTTTGCATATAAGCAGTCTACGCCCGTACAGCAGCTTTCAGTGCAAGGCCAATGAAGCTCATTCTGTGCAGTCTACATCGAATTCACGCTCTTAGGTTATGTCTAGCGCAGGCCTTATCTTAAGAAAAAAATGACGAGTTATGAATTATGCCTACAATAAGCGTTATATCACTAGCAAAAATTTTAGCAAATACAAACCTTATATAAACACACAGACATCCCGCACAAGAACAGCGCTGTTAACGGCTAAAATTACACAAACACGGCAGGATTAGCCCTCACGCAATCCGGAATCATTCAGCCATCGGTATTTGTTAAGCCATGCCAGTTAAAATTTCCGCTGATGTTTTTGGTCTCAGCGGAGTCCATCTCATAGCTTCTATCAGGACTCCGGACAGACATGAGAAGCTGGTGCTTTGTAACATAGTGAATCTGGTTGACAGTTCGGCACAGCCCAAATGTAGATTCTGCTGTAATGAGCTCCCCTATTGTGTTCTGAAATAGTTGCATTATTATCTGTCAAGTATTCAAGGCTTCGTGCATAAATGACCTATAGCCTGTCTGAAGACGTGCACTATCCAGTAACTTTTCTGGGGAGGCCATTCCCTTTAGATGTAGTTATCACTTCTGGATAAGGAAGGGTAAGTCACTGCAAAGTTGACCATTTAATTCTGTATCAAGCTTTAAATTCAGCAAGATAAAATATTAACGCAAAGACGGCGGTGTCTGTTTATATTCTGTGGTTAGGCATGTTCTGTGCATGCTGAGCAAAATATTGCTGTGTTCGGAATTTTGATGTCAGATCTGAGAAAAAAAGTTACAATAAGGTCCTACCATTTTGATTTCAAACTTTAACGAAAGGACATGCTTTTTAGCTGACTCTTGCGCTGCCATTGTTCAGCCGAGTACACGATAAAACGGCATTTGCAGTGTATAAGCATGGTTGCCTCTGGAATGTACAGGGCCGTACCGTCCTGTCGTCTTTCTCTCCTAGTGTCCCCGTTTTTTTACGCTGTTTCGTCAAGATGATACATAACCATGTACAGGGCGTACAGGAATTTTGTAGTTTTCGTTAGAGACTCGAGAAATGGAAATTATGTTGGGAAGCTCCTTCATTCACCAGAGAACGGAGCATTGGGCAGGTGTAAGGAGCCAGCAGCACCTTCGCGCCTGGTGCGATGCTTTTCTTTACCAGAGTCCATGGTTCACAGCGACCGTGATGTTCATCTTTCAGGCTACGACATGGTAGATTTGCTAAAAATTGTGAAGTTTTTTACAGTGATAATTCCTCGGTCATATTGGTTATTAAGCAATTCTGACGATTGCTCAAAATTACCTTCATTCGATGTTTTAGAATGTATACGTAACAGTTGTGGATCCAGGCAGAAAGAATCACATTAGCGCGCACCCGTAGGGGAGGGGTGGAGGGGGGGGAAGAGGCGGAGGGCGGCGGAGTGTGCTTTTGATAGGGAGTGTGGTCTGTAGACTGTTTGTTTAATTACAAAATTCTGTTGTCATGGCAGACCGATTGAGCATTGAAAGAACGATACGTCTATGCACACAGAACTTCCAAGGCCAGGAAGCGCTAACAGAAAACTCTACCACCTCGGCACGTACGTTTCTGCGCCACGAATACGATTGTGCTTCACTTGTGCACGGTTAATGATGATTTTAAAGTTGGGTGCAGCAGTGGATGCACGTGTTGGTATGAAACGCGGTGACAAAAGTCTCGATAACGGGCATACCATGCGACAGCGGCTACTTACATGGAGTTGTGTCCCTGTAAAAGCAGACTACTAAAACTGCAGCGAGAACTAATATATTTTTAACTTTTCATGTACCGATACTAATGCTGTCCCGATACACTCTGAGTATGCCCCTCCAAGATTGTGCATAATAAAGTATTTACGCGTTTATACGAGTTCGATTTACGTTTTTGTTCATTGAAAGTCACCTATCCGCTTCACCGTGGGCACTTCTTTCAACGACCAATGCAAACGCAAATATTGCATTCGAAATAAAACGAGACACACATTTTTTATCTCACAGAAACAAAGGTACTGTAACATCGTGTAAATTAGGAAGTGATCAATTGATCTACACCGCACAGCTAAGGCACAGCAATCGTCAAAAGACATCAGTGATTATGCAAGGAAGAATCACTGGAAGAAAATGACTTACAATAGACCCTATGCGAAATTGCTTGGTGATCTAGCAACACTGATGTAAACAAGACCGTCCGCCATATTGGTACGGGCGACGATCTCGAAGTCTCGTATTGTTTACTGTGGAAGAGTAGGTGACGGTAACGCGGTATGGCTCAAACTGGACTGGGTTTTCCGGGTCCCGACGACGGATTGTGGACGAAGGACTCGTCTGCGCTGCCGACTGCGTCTGAGGACTCATACCACTCGTGGTGCCGCGCCAAAGACCCATCCGAGCGGCAGCGGAACAGGGCATGCCGCCTAGCCACTGAGCCGCATTGCTCGCCTTCGTCGGTGCGGACAAACACGTGCGACTCCCAGTAAGTAAATATGTTTGTTTTTTCCTTGACGCGAGTTAACCGGTATGAGCACTTGTATAGCACTTTGTTCACCGTTGTTTACCATGCAAATGCGTAGCGGGGACCCTGTTGCAGTAACCCTGAAAGAGGAAAGCGACAATCGCCAGACCGTGCCGCTAGTGGGTGGATTGAAATGGCGTACATCGAATTTACGGGATTATTTTTGGCGAAGATGTTTACGGGAAGGTTGCGGCCGTTTTCCGTGACGGTCGTCCGCCCGCGCGTTTGCCGCAAAGCATTCGTACTTTGCGGCAAAGCCAACTACAAAAGCGCACATGCGCGTTGATTTTTCTTTTTTGTGTGTATTTTCATTATTTATTGCGCATGTGTTGCCGCAAAAATCTGTTTGTGTGTCTGGCTTGTCCTTTTTTGGCAGTGGGGTGGTTGTGGTAGTTTCTAAAGCGCATGTTTTGAGTGCGCCCGAACAGATAATACCGTAAAACCTCGTTAGCTCGAACTGACTGAACTAAATTTTTTTTAATTCGATGGGTCATCGGTATAGCCTGAATGTTTACCTGTTTATCTCGAAAGGTTTTGGAAGTGAGTTCCAGATGATCATAATATTGCTTGCTTAAGTTATGACGAACACGAATATGCGGGTACTGGTATCATTACCCACGGTGAGGTTTATAAATGTTAAACTTCCTTCTCTTGAAAGTGCATTAACAAAGCATGCAGCGATACTTGCACGCTCGAACTTGAAAAACAATTTTGACATCATTGCTGTTTGAGGTGTAGATTATTGCCCTTGCAACAGTGTTGAGCAAGACACAAAATCTGGTCATTTTGAGTCTGTTCCTTGCGGCCACTGCTTTCTGCTCTGTCCCTTTAGCATAAACTGTAGCGGACTAGTCCTGTTCTTCCCTGAGTGCTATTTACTGTTACTCTCTCTGTTCTTGCAGGTTGGGCCTCATCCATGTGCTCAGCAGCTGCTTTCGCTCCCAGAGAAAAATTGGCCGGCCCTATGTTATGTGCCTCACCTCTGAGACGGACAGTGGGGAGATTGTGGAGGCAGCGTGCGAGTGCCCGGCGGGTTGCAGTGGAGCATGGAGTGACATCCTGGCTGCTGTGCACCTACTCGTCCTCTTGCAATCCCAAGGTTTTAAAGAGGCGCCACCGGAGCTTGCGTGCACAGCTGCCACAACAGTGGGGACGTCTGAGACAGCAGGGCATCAAGCCAGCGAGTGTCCAAGACATTGACTGGAGAAGCCCGCAAGAAAATGGCCCCTCCCTTCCCTTGCCAATGCGTCTGTTCGGCGCACGTCGAGTGCAGGAGCAATGCGAGCAGCAATAAAGTGCCGTGCAAGCGCTTGGGAGAAAACTTGGTAGCATTTGGAATGGGTTTTTTGCCTCAGTTTTGCTGGCCTCACCCCCCACAGTAACAAAAACAAGGACAGGCCTGGCATGGCACCTGGTGGGTCACCTATGAGCTACCACCAAGCATTCAAGCCACATCACGCCGTGGTCATCTCGCGAGCACGCAGAGGCTGGGCAACGTCGTGTTTACTAGACCGCTGCATGCAGGGGTGCGCGAATGCTCCCCTTTGTTCCATTTATATCCACGGTTTGCTATACTGCACGCGTTATAAAGCAGCGAAGTATTTTAATTTACTGGGTTTTTCACTGTGGATACAAAAAAAGCAAAAGCACTCAGGCTGATGCGCGGCGGACTGATGCAACTCTGGCCGTTTTTTTTTGATGAAAACTTGAAAATTGCCTCAGCTACCTACATCAATGGCCACTATCATTACGTCGGAGGCATGCATACAGTATGTGACAAACTATAGGAGTGAGTGTGTATTTTAGTCGCAAAATATTCGACAGTAAATAAATCGTGGCTGAAATGACAATGGGCAACAAGTTAACTTGACGTAAACAAACCTGCAGCCCGGCAAATCGGGAACCAAGTGCAGAAACTCGAATTTTCCAACGTCAGATCATCATAAAACAGTGTACGCCACTTCCGCAACGACACGCGGCTAAATGCACCGAAAAGAAACTAACAACATACTCCGATACCGTGCGCGCCCGCGACAGAGGAAATTTTCAACCGCGCCGTGATGGCGTAGTGCGGAAAGAAAAGTTTACAGCCCTAGGTAAGATAAAGGCTCGTGTAGGGGCTAAGCGGTACCATTTAACAATGAAATGAAGCGGGTGTAGAGCCACAGGGACGAGTGAAGAAATAAAGCCTAATTTTGACAACGTATGGTACTGTTTCCCCGCTCGAGCGCCGCTGTCAGTCATAAATAGGTGACGCACGCTCAGGCTTCATTTAGAATACAAAGGCAAAACCACGGAACTCCAACACAGCTGTATTTTTTATCCGGACAGCGACTACGAAGTCCCGCGCTTAGCAAACCAATGACAACTATTCGCTCCCAGCGCACCGCGCCCAGCGTCTCACAAAGGTTGCTCGCGCCGGCATAGTTCGCGTCAGAAAGTTCGTTCAAGAGCGTGGAACTTCACGTGCCTTTTCTCCATCTGGACCGGTATTTCCTCGTTGCGTGCACTGCGGCACGCAGCAATGCTCCGGCATTGTAGTCCATCACCAAGAGCGGTCAATGCCCGCCTTCTATGTGTTGCTACTTGGTTTCGGTTTCAAACGACCGTACCAAAATGGCGGACCTAGTTACCGGAGTCGACGTGAGCTGGCGGGGCGCATTTTGCATAGGGTCTATTTGGGGCCTGTTTTGTGTCTTGGCACTTGGAATATGAGCTTCTCAAAGGCGTGGGCGCTTCTGTCCTTGCAGCACATTGCTGTTACTGTCTCTCAATTAAGCCCCTGAATATACACTGCTCCGAGCAGCAGCCGCCCAGGTAAACAGCGGCCGTGGACGCAATGGAGGCGCTTTAGTTGTGACCGAAGTTCAAGATGGCCATCGGTTCTTTCTTACAGTCGCGACTGCCGTCTGCCTGTCGCAGGGCTAGTGACCGCCGCGCCCTCACGTTTAGGGGAAAGTCTCGAACTGGCTGGGTGGGCCACAGCACGCCATTTTTGTTGACCCGCTGTTGTCCAATTTCCAAGGTTAGGAAAAAATACTGCTGAGCAAATCTGCCTAATCGCGGAGGTGAAAATGACTGTCGCAACACAGCTTTCAGAAGGGGACACGCAGTGCGCGCAATCTGAGCCCACACCCTCGCGGGCTTGACACAAACGTGAAAAAGGAAGAATGAAGGGGTGACGCGCGGAAGAGGGGCATACTTTGCTGTGCGCCCTGCCCTCACTCACAAAGGCCCGTTGCCCACGCACGACATTCATGCAGGTAAACCCCACATTTCGCCCAATACGCGGCACCTGCATCGCATTCTTCAATTACCTTGCAGGAGTCTTGAATGTCTGCCCACGGCCGCTCGATCTCCCCCTTTTTAGGAGATGTAGCAGCCGTGGTCTGCCACCACCACTTCCATTATGTTTTTCTTAACATACAATAATCGTCTGTTCCCTGTTAGCTCCCTTGAGGCCCTTCATCGTACCAGTCTTCACCCGTCAATAGCCGGCGGTCCCTCTTCTTTCCGTCACGAGTGAGTGAGGACCACTCCTTGCTTCCTCGTCCATACTGTGACGAGTCAATCTACTCTGCTGAGAACAACTCAGCCGGCCAATTATTCTTTGTCTGGCGACATGTCACGCACAAAGGGAAACAACGTTCCCGCGCGCTGAGCTTACCCAAAGGCGCGATCGGTTTGGGGCTGCACCCCTCCGCAATTATCCTGACTAATGCGCTTCGTTTTGTGTAAGCAAGAATGCGTAGAACATGCATTAATCATGCATGTTTCTAAGAGTGGCACTTGCGAAAGATATGCGCCTTTGTTCACAGGCGACGGTACCAGGCAAAGCAGGCAACACGGCGCTGCCCGAAAAATTTCGGGGGGGGGGGGTGCTGAAGTCCAATCAGGCCCCCCCTGGCTACTCCACTGAGGATGGGGGGTGCAGTGAAAATTTCGGGGCGGGTTTGAACCCCCCAAACCCCCCCTCTGGCTGCGCCACTGGTTTGCGCTCATGTGTTAACAACAGCTGCCCTTGCCCTTGGCATACATCTGAAGATAGCGAGTTGTTTCCATTAAAGTGGTGTGCAGATAAACAGCCCGCCTTTCTGTCACCGATTCCTTAATTGGGTGCACTGTGAGAAGATATGGGGAGTCCACTCAAGCGAGCAAACAACTGCACCGAATCTACAGGGCACAGGTGACGAAGGGGGTGTCTGTCTGATGAGCGGCTTTCGCCGGCCAGAGCGGTAAGGAGGAATCAGAGTTTTGAACGAAATGACAGAAAGACTTAGATTTGAACAGGCAAAACACTGTATAAGCACGAGGATATGTAATGTCAACGAGAGGTAACTTAGATCGAGTACAAATGCGGGAGACAGTTCAAATACAAAATGTACAACAAGGAGCTTTAACCATGACTAATATGAGATAGAAAAGTTAGAGAGACAATCCTGGAATATTCGCCAACCAGGCTGGGCGATGCACCGCTGTAGGAGGCGATTCGGCTACCTGTGAAGCGTGGCTTCGTCGTAGGCCAGGGTGATTCGTGGCCCGGGAGTACGTGGAGCCCTCCAGGGCGCGGGTAGCCGATTTGGTGCAGACACGGGCACAAGCCGTAGTCACTTCACGGCGTCCAAATGTAACTAATTTGCTTCGACACGGCTTCTCTTTTTATGACTGCGCCAGCACGGAGACAGAACACACAACGCACCCGCTGCCGTCGAGCGCACAACTTCCCTCTTTCTTCCTTTTGGAATCATCGGCGCACCTTAGCACTGGCAAAGCTACGCTTGCCCCCTCAAAAGCGCTCGAACCTTCGGTGAAAGCTGAGCGGTGGAGGCTATATTTTTATTTTCTTGCCGGCAAGCCGGCAAGTGGGCGGAGTTACCGTCACCTTGTTCGAGGGAGGTCCAGACTTTTCCCATGGCGAACGGAAAAGAAATTGAATGAATCGGACAGCTGTGTCACAAGAATGAGGCGCTGTGAATAATATGAAAAGGCTGTGCGATATTTTTAGGCGCCTTACGCTCAAGTTTGTGACACTTTCCTTTTCGAACATCTGGAGGTAGTGAGCTGCGATGTAGGATTGCACTGCCTGTACTGGCTGATAATCAACTGGCTTTGTCATGGCAAACGCAAGGTAGGATTTAAAAAAATCCGGCTTCTGTTCGTATCGCGTTGTCTGGCTGCCTGCATAAGCGGCTTAAGTTCTTCTAGATGCTTGTTAACGCAGATGTACTCCCTGAGAACAAAAACACAAACCTAAGCTGCGTTCGTGGTTTGTAAGACTGCACAGCAGCACCTGATGTGGAAAAAAGACGAAATAAAGACCATACCTCTGTTTTGAAGTGGTGTTCATTTGAGGGATGATAAACATACAATACTTGAAAGGTGCAGCGTTGTGGTTGGATTTACACATGTATTGTTTATAGTGCAGATTTTCGTGGCTGTCGCGACATACATAAGCACTCTACACTATAATTTCAAAGAACGGGTTACATTGACGGAAGAAAAAGCGTTTATCAAACTACTTCACGTATCTTGAAAATTGTTGGCCCGAACATTTAAGTTGTCATTGTTAATGAGCACTTCATAAAAAACCTTTGTGCACCATGCTGTGAAACGGGCTGTGCCATGCGTCGCACACTTACTGTGCCAAACTGCTCAAAGATGTCTGTCTCAGACTTTTTATCCTGCTCCATCCACTCATTGTGGGCCGCCATCCGATCCTTGAACAGCTTAAGACCACATCGACAGGCTCAAGAACAGAAGTCAGACCGCTTGGGATGATCACCAACTGACACTCATGGTTGGGCAACGCTCTGTTTACACGTGCCGACATTCTGGGACGTGCCCACAGAGGGAGTCTAGCACCAACGTGCTTCTCGGCATTACTGTTTGGGTGCCAGATCCAAATTAGGTGGAACCAGTCTATGACGGCCTCGGCCTCCTCCGTGAAAGACCCCTTTTCATTCACGCGAACAATCACTTTAGGGGGAATTCCTTTTTGGGCATTGTTCCGCATTTAAACACAACAAAAGGAGAAAGTTTGTGGCCATTAGCAGTGCAGTACGACATTACTTTAAATCCGTTATGCTCATTGCCAGTGAGACTCGCTCGCCGCTCTCCTTTCACTGCGACAGGCCACTTGCTCATCAGGTCAAACCAGACAGGGGTCGACCTGGCCAAGTGTGAAGGCGTGCAGCACCTTCAGTTCACTGAGGAATCCAGGAACGCTTCTTTCTGTCATAAGCATGAGGTACCTTCTGGAAAACGATGGTATGCCTCCTCAATCTTCACCCGTTCCACTGCCTTCTCATTCGCAACACTGCAAGTTTTCACTGGAATGTCCTCTGACATGCTGAGGCCTTTGTCCCACTGTTGGATCATTCATTTTTCCACAGCCTTTTCAAGACGGGATACCTGCACCCATTCGGTCCCTGAAGGACATTCGCGATCCTGCGCATACAAAAAACTTGTCCCTCTGTTGGCGCCATCTTTGGATGCATTTTCACCACACACCATAACACCTGCTTCTCTGTAGTGAGTTTACCTACTCTCATGAGCTTGGGCAGAAGAGGACAAATTAAGTGAATTTGAGAGTAATCATCATCTAGTAGTTAAAGGGGGATACGGGTCTTACAGTGGCCAAAAATTGCAAAAAAAACATGTTTTGAGGAAAGTACATTTTTGAAGTCTTAGTACTTCAAAGAACTTACTTTAAACTCACCGCTGAATTCGATCAGAAAGCATCCTAAATTTGACTTTGTAACATGGCGGCGACTGCAAATTTGCCGAAAATTGAAAGTCTGGCTACAAATGCTTGAACTTCGCGCATGCCATGCGCAAAGAAGACGCCCAGTGGTAGCCATATTGGACTTGTTTTGAAGTCGTTTCTTTGCGCGTATTTTCTGATCTCTCAAAATGGCGTAGCATGGCGAGGGCACTTGCAGTGTTTCAAAAGGTCGCTTATGTGCCACTGATTTACCAGACCGCGTGCATGCAAGACGGGCCTCTTGGGTCACGTCTCTAATTGGCCGGTGCGGCGAACACGCCGGCTTTTGTGTTTGTATTTTTGTTTTTCTTTCCTCGCATTCGCCACAACACCCATTTTTCTCGTAGTGTGTTTTCTCTCTGCTGCTGCGATTTGGTGCAATGTGCTCTTTTTCGTGCTATTATGCCAGGAGATGTTTGCACCAAAAGAACTATGCGTCAAGCATACGGGAAGCAGTGGAAATGCGCGTCGAACGCGGGGATGACAGTATTGACGACATCGCCTGTTGCATCCACACCAGAAGATTTTTCAGGATCTCCAGCCATGGCAAGTTGCACTGCTGCTGGCATCAGCAAACCGTCACCGGCTCCTTGAGTGCAAATCAGGACCACATCACCACGGTGTGTTACACCGCTGGTAAATCTGCCGAGTGTGTTAGACATGCAGCAGATGTGAAGAAGCGTTTGGCGTCGCAGTTCAAACTGTTCAAAGTTCAAACTTTTGCACAGAGAACTGGCTGGCAAAAGCTACAAAAGTGGCACGGAATTTGTGATCGGGGGCTTGGACGTGATACTCATTTTTCGGGCTCATGTCCTGCCCCGAGTGCGGCGTATGAACCTTGACTGTTTCCAAGGGCCGAGAGAAAGAGTACAGACTGTGTGCTAAGTTGTGCTTGCAAGTTCAGCATGTGGGCTGCTGTTGTGCCCGAGCGCCCAGCCCAACTGATACGCGCCTCGACCAAATCGCCTGCGGCCGTCAGGCCCAAACTTGCACCGTCGCAGAGTTGCCCCTCCTTTTCCCGTCGTGACGGCTTCGCCGAATCATGCATCGGGTGAACGGCTGGCGACAGACGCGCAGCGACATGCTTGGAGAGGGTGCCGCTCTGTTGCCTTCACTTTCCCCGTCGTGGCGACTCGGCTGACGCAACCACTTTGCCTCTATTTGTCGGATTCGAACTTCGGCCAGTGAGAGTCCTGATTGGAGTGATTCAAACCGCTCGCGGCTGCAACGGACTCCCGGGGGTATAAAACCCGCGCAGAGGCACAGCGAGCGCGGCTCTTGCCACTGGGTGGAGAGGTGCTGTCCCCATTGTGTGAGCCTTGTAACGCCTTTGTTAACCTTGTACATACTGTATATAAATGTTTCTTCAACTTTTCGTCGGCTCGAGAACTTCATTGCTCTGCTCTGCGCCGCATTGATAGCAGACGGAGCAAGGCAATGTCGCTGCACCAGTGACTGCGCTTTGATGGCCAGTCGCAACAATGATGGCTGCAGTGAGAGGGCCCAGTCCCCAGAGTGGTGACTGCGTCGGGATGGCCGATTCCCAACAGTGGTGACAAAGCTGAGAAGGCCAGTCGCGACACTGCGTGAAGATGGGTTTTTGTCTCCGAGGGTGGCTGGTGAGGCCAAGCTTTCAGTGCATGAAAGCGATGAAAGCGATGCCAAGGACTGGAAAGGGAGTGCGCTTTCAGACTTCTTCGCCGCAATGAACTTTTCGCATCGCGGCCTGCACCATAAGACGTACCAGGGCCACATGGCCAAAATGGTGCAAACCTGCAATGCGGTGGCTACTGCGAGGCAGCCAATGTTTCCATTATCGAAGAACTGCATGCAAAGCTTGGGAACCCACCCGGAAACATTGATGTCACGTTTGACAGCACCTGGCTGAAACGCGGACGCAGCTCCCACATCTGTTGGATGTATCATAGATTTACACTGGTCTCATGATAGACCACGTCATGCTGTCCAATTTCTGCCTGGGCTGTTCGACTGGCCCGAAACCAGACAAAGGGACTCCGGTGTGCCAAAAAAACGTTGAATGCAAAGCTGGGCAGATGAAGGTGGAGGGTGCTTTGATCATGTCCCAACGTTCTCTGGAGAAGCACAAACTGCAATACTCGAGCATGTTCTCCTATGAAGACAGGACTTTTCACACCCTAGTACAGGATGCTGTGTACGGTTTCATAAAAGTCCTAAAGAAAGATTGCATCCATCACAAGCACAAGCAGATGGGAGCTGCCTTGTGTGCTCTTCTGGACAAATTTAGAGCCCAAGGCGAGCCACTTGGAGGCAAGGGAAGGTTCACCCAAGACCAGATCAAAAAGATAGCAAATTACTATGGCTATGCCCTCAAGGGCCACATGCAAGATGTGCCCGGTTGGCACCGAGCAGTTGGATCCATCCTGCAGCGCGTGGCATCGACCGTTGAGGCACTCAAGCACGACCTCTGTCCCGATGGACCGGGGTCCTGGTGCAAGTACGACCGGGCCCTGGCCAAGAGTGAGGAGCCTCCCCCTCACCAGAACAGCCTGCCTGGCTCCATGTGCAAGGCACTGGAGCCCGTCCTCGCACGTCTCGGTGATGGAGCCTTGTTCGAGCGATGCAGTGATGGCATCACGCAGAACTCCAACGAAAGCCTACACAACATGATCTGGGAGCAGTCCCAAAGAGCCAGCATGCCTCTCTGTGCAGCATCGAGAGGGCAGTGGCGGAAGCCATCGACCTCCTGAGTAGCAACGTGGAAGTGGCAGAGAAGCTCGCCTACAGTGCGGGAAGTTGTTTGGTGCGGCGCAGCCTTGAGAAAGGCCAGGCTTCAGAGGTCACAGAGGGACCACTCCGACAGTACTGTCGTCAAGGCAAAGCTGGCGAGGAGACAGGGGCCTGCTGGGGACTCTGCCTAGAGTCCTGGTCTGCTCTAGGTCAGGGCAACGCTGCCTGTGTAAACATTGCCTAACGTGTCGCGCGCTTTTCAATGGGAAGGGTAGAGATACTTGGTTCACGCACTCATCCGCTATGTGGCACGCGCAAGCGGACATCCCGTTCTACGTCAGTGCTCGCGAGTGGCGAACGTTGCACCCACTTGTATGATGTGTGTCTGCCGGCTTGCCTGTTGGGTTTCAAGAGCCGTTTCGCTCACATCTTAGCCGCGACGGGGTGCTAGTTCGGGGGCGCATTGGGGATCTCGTTCAATGTGTCGTTCGCTTCATACCTGCTGCATTTTTCGACAGATGACTGACGCAGGTGGAACTAAAACAGTGTAAGAACATATTAATAGTCGCGTAGACAAATAAAAACATATTAATAGTCGCGTAGACAGAAAAATTATATTTTTGGATGGTACAGCCAATATTTTACTGATATTTGTCTCTCTCGAGGATTTTGGGAAGAAAAACTTGTGTGAACAGTTTTTGTTCAGGTGCTCACTTCTACCATTACTTTCCAAAAATATCACGTGCGTGTAAATTTGAGAGGGTTATAGAAAACAAAAGAATAAGCAGCTGACAGCCCAGCCACGCTGTCTGGGTGCTTCTACATACAGTCCTCAATTTTAAACGGTCGTACCGATGTGAGTGCGAACAGCGGGGACAAAACAAAGCCGAAATGCGGAGGGGACAGAGGGGGGATGCCCCACTCAGAAAATTTTGGGACCCGTGATCCAAGTAGGTAAGCACGCAAAGGCGGCATCAGCCTGCGGCAGCACAAGTGATTTATCAGCGAAGATTAAGCCAGACAGGCATGGTAAAAAACAAGGCGTAGGAGTGCCTCCTGGGGATCGCTAAACAAACTCAACTATTTTGCATAGTTTCCGGGAAGCGGCACTGGCTGACGGACATGAAAGCACGCAGGAAGGCTATGGAGCGGGGAAGGCTAGGAGAGAGCAACAAGAGAGTGGCTGTTTGGCCATTTTTCGCTCACACGTCAGGCAACGATGATACAGGCGGCGCTGGTCAGGGAGACATCACCAGGCAGTGGCCACTTCTAGGTGGCTGCTGTGCTTTAGCCATGTTTGTAGCAGAACTGTCTACAGCTACATGGCAGTGTTATTTGTGTTGTGGCTTTGCTGTAGCAAAAATGAGCACGATCAGAAACTTCTGGTGAATTTTTATTTGTTTTGTTTTCCTTGCGAGATTGTGCTCTGCCTTATAGGGTGTTGCATTTTTCTCTTCAGCTATAGTTATAAACCTGGTTTCATTGCATTCACATGCAATTGGTCTAGCAGGTGGTTGGATTTGTAGCACCCTAGCGTTGATCACAAAATTGCAATATCCAGCTACGGCCCTGCAGTTCCTTGTTCTGAGAGATCGCTCTGCCTTGCAGGGTTTTTCTTTATTTTGCAGTTGAGCTATGGTGATGGGACTTGTATCATTGCACTCATATTGAATTGTTTTAGCAGGCGATGCTATTTGTACCACCTTAGCATTGATCACAAAATTTCAGTCCACTTACATTTTTGGTTTAGTTTTGAAAATCATAAAGGCAATTGTCAGTTTTTCATTGGCTGCTGTGCTTTAACCTTATTTGCAGCAGAAAAGCCTGCAGTATGTGACATGTATGCTTGTACATAGTTTTCAGAGGCACTGGAATAAGCTAGGGAATAGTAAATCTGGTTCCTGAAGTTTATTAGAACATTCACTTTTTCTGCACTGTTTTCACAGGTTATGCTTGGCTTTACGCTGACTTTACAGACACATACATACTTTGTGTGCTTGTTTTCATGAAGAACTGAGTGACATAGGGGTGTCATTTTTGTTATTGTAGCTGCGCTGTAAGAAAAGTCACGGATCGGAAACTTCAAATGCATTTTTCTGTTTTTTTGTGAGACTGTGCTTTGCCTCATGGGGGTTTTTGTTATGTTGCTCTTGAGATAGGATAACAAGACTGGTATCACTGCATTCGTATTTAATTGATCTAGAGGTGATGCTATTTGTGTCAGAACGTGATTGTTCACCTATAAGAAAATTGAGTAATGAGATTATTTTATAAGAATTGTTGAAATGAAATGTTCACCTCTTTCATACCTTGCAAAAGTTTTGAAAATAATAAAAATAGCATAACCTGGCAGAGTAGACCTTTAATATTATGTCCATATAATTCATCTTTGAGCTTGATCAAGCAAAATCGCTTTAAACCCGCTTTAGAAATTTCTCAATAAATTCATTTCAAAGGATTGTATTTTTCTCCCAAAAAGTTCAGCTGTATTAAAACCAATTACATATTTACAGCATTTAATATTATTAAAACCAATTACAGCATAAGAAACTGCTTAATACTGCAAATTGTCATCTAGCTGGCACTAAAAATAAAAGAAATTGTCTAAATTTCCCCTTCCCTAAAATGCTCCAGACATTGGCTTGCAAAATGCACAAATAATGGACAATGAATGTAAAGTGCATGTGTTTTAGCGCTTTTTTTTTCTCTGATCTTTATTGCAGGTGCCAGGATGTCGAGGCCGCTGGCTCTGACTGGCCTCGGGGAAGCATCGAAGGAGCGAGTGGCCCTGCCGAAGCCACCTCTGGCCGACGGGAAGCCGAATCCAGAGCCACATTGGGAGTCGCAGCCGACAAAGGCCCAGCCGCCCCACTCGCGCATTTCGGCACCGAGAGGTTCTGTCCTGCATTTTACTTTTCCAAGGTCATTTGAGGTCCTATAAAGTGGGCCCTTTGGGGGCCGCTGATAGTAGGTTCTTTTTTTTCTTTTCTGAGTAGTGGCTTGTTTGGTATGTACTTGTGTGGCTTTTCTAATAGGACCTATACTGTCTTGTAAGGGTATCATCATCATCATCAGCAGCAGCAGCAGCAGCCTATCTATGGCCACTGCAGGGCAAAGGCCTCTCCCACAGGTCTCCAATTATCCTGGTCCTGTGCTAACTACGACCAATTTATGGCCGCAAACTTCTTGGTCTCATCTGCCCACCTAACCTTCTGCCGCCCCCTTCCCTGCGTGCCTTCTCTATGGATTCACTGTTACCCTTAATGACCAGCGGTTATCTTGCCTTTGCATTACATGCCCTGCCCACATGCATTTCTTCTTCTTAATTTCCACTAATATGTCCTTAACACGTTTGTTCCCTGATCCACTCTGCTCTCTTCTTGTCCCTTAATGTTACACCTATCATCTTTTGTTCCATTTCTCGCTGAGTCGTTGTCAATGCAAGTTGAACCCTTTAATGAGCCTCCAACTTTCTGCCCCGTAGGTCAGTGCCAGTAAAATGCAGCTGTCTTACACTTCCTTCTTCAGGGACAATGGTAGGCTACCATTCATTATATGAGAATGCCTGCCGAATGCACTTTAACCCATTCTTACAAGACCCCATACAACCTCCCATGTAAGGTTGTATGCTGCTTTTGAAACCCTCTCCCTCCCCCGAAGGTGTTTTCTTTGGGTTCAGGGGACGGTCTTGCCGTAGCGGTGAACATTGCAAATAGTGGACGACAAAATGCGCACTTCAGTCCCTTCTTTAAACCAAAAATTTTAATTTTTCAGCAGTGTAGAACACGTTACTTGCAGTTTACTACTTTGTATCTGCAAAGGAGGCCTTGCATAAAGATGACCAAATGTTCTTTTTTTTTCTTCCTTCCGAATGAAGACTTCAGAATGCATGCAAGTATGAATACAGGCCTGCCCATTTTATTAAAGTGTGCAATTTACTACATTTCCATTTAATGACATTCCACGGTACATAAACTAAAGTCTGAGGTTTGGCCACTGTTTGCTCATTTTTGGTGGGCGCTGTTACTAAAACTACTAGATTTGTAGCTATCCCAATGGAACGCCATTTGCGTTGAATTCAATTCAATCTTGACGCCTCTGTTTTGTGCACGCCTTTGGGTCGCAAGTCGTGAAGTTTGAGACGGCCATTAGAGCAGTGAGCGCGTTTCTCAAGGCGTCTCCCCTCTCCCCCACCACGGTGGATTAGTGGCTATGTTGTTGCCGTGCTGCTGAACCCAAGGACACGGGTCTGATTCCCGGCCGCTTTTCTGATGGAGGCGAAGAGCAGAAACGCTGTGTGTTCGAGATTTAGGCACGTGTTAAAGATCCCCAGGTGGTCAGAATTAATCCGGAGCCCTCCACTGTGGTGCGCTTCATCGCCCGTGTAGTGTCAGCGTGTTGAACCCCCACAATTAATCAACCTTCCCCTCTCCTTTCTCTCCACCAGTGGGAGATGGCTTCTCAGGCCTGCCCACCATGCCAGGCTCCTCTGCAGCCACAGGGGCGGCACTGCTTGCTTCCGTGGCCACATCACGTTCAACCCAGCTGTCATCGACGCCCGTTCGGTGGGTGCTGGTTTAGTGGGGACGATGGGCTGTGTGTGTGTGGTCAGTTTGTAGCTGTAGTTATTAAAGGTATGATAGACAGGGTACCTAGCAAGAGCTATGAGCCCCAGCATTGCTTTGGCTGCATGAAATTGCTGGGAATAGGTCGCAGGGCACCATTTCCTATGGGTCTGTATTGCCCCACTTGTAAAGACTAATAATATGTGCCTTGTCTATCACATGAGTCACTTCGATCGCACCTTGTCCCATCATACGTTGAGTGAAAATCTTGCCTGCATAGCAACACACCTTCATCATGTAATCAGAAGTGTGAAAAAAAGCAGTGGTGTTTGGTGCTACAGTGTAGACCATTTATAACGTAACCACTTATAGTGCGGGACGGGATATAATGCGGGTTTTTGTGACTACTGGTTTGCGTCCCATAGAACTCAATGCATAAGCATACCGCTTAAAATACGGTTGACTAAAGTGCAATACAGTTTATAGTGTGGTTTTTCGGTGGGTCGGCTGATCGACCGGTGCTTCTGGGGCATCGTTTTAGGGTAGCAAAAGAAATAAAGGATGACTCAGCGCGCACCCCTTGCTCTCCTTTAACTTGCACACACACACACACAAAAGAAATAGGCAGTTCGCGTGCACGTGATAACCACAGCAGTCCTTGCTTGACGCACCTCTGAAACCCCTTTCCCCGTCCGTGCGTGGCAAGTTGTTTCCGTGAGCCGTATGGCCCATTTTTGCACACGATTTGTGCATATTGGCGTTGCGCGTGCATTTTTTCCATGCTCGTTTCCTTCTTCGCATGGCGGTGGGAGGAGCCTGACGATTTCCACGAATAGGGAGACGTGCTCCTAATGGCAGGAGATCCGAAGCGCTCAGAGCAGCTGGCTTGCGGTGCAAGAGATGTTTAGGCTTACCACCAGGGTATTTTAGATGCGACACTGAGAGCATCTCTTGTCGGCGGCCCTGTCCTTCCTGCGTGGGTCCATTGTTGTTGTCCGCAGCCACTCTCCCCCTCTCCTCTCCGATAGCGAACACTCTTTTGCGAGGGGCATTGGATTGGATTCGATTGGATTGGCTTGGCTTGGCTTGACTTGGATTGGATTAAAGTGGATTGTGTTGCGTCTATGCGGCACTCTCTCTCTCTGCGGTCTCCTCTCCTTCGGGCGCGCTGCGCATATAACCCGTGTGCCTCTCTCCGGTGGCCTTTCGGTTGACGGTTGCACTCCGCTTGCGCTTGAACCCCCCTCAGCGTCGCGTCACACCAGGGTTCCCGCAAGGGGAGGTGGGCGTAATTTTTTTGATGGGCGCTTGCGCTTGCAAAGTGGATGACATTTTATATTCCACTTTTCGCCCAGATTATGAGCTCTTGTCTTGCATGAGCATCTTCACCTGCCTGTCGTGCGGCATTTCAGCGATCAGTTAGAAGCGGTCGCTGGAGCTGCCTGCACCATTTCACGGCCAGTGCTGATGCCATGTTGCCGTCTCTTATCGCGCCGTATACACCACGCCAGTTGTATCCGTGCCGGCGTCGCCGCCCCTGTGGAGTGCACTGCAAGTTTTAGCGAGAAGAAATTGCTCGATGCAGTTCACGCTTTAGCAGATAAGCCACCACCATTTCCCTTTCCGAACGTCTGCAGATAGCAAGTCGCGCAGGGTCGAAGATTTCCACCACCAATACATTGTGCTGATAAGCAGCCACCTTCACATCATGAACACAAGGTGGGGAATCCCGCTGGCTATCTTTCTTATCACATTCTGGTGGCGTCCGTTCATAGACGCTGAACACACAGCCACGATCCCCCAAAACACAAACACGATGGAAGCCGTGCTCGTCGTTTGTAAGGCCGTGCTGCAGCGGCTGATATGAAAGAAAAAAATGCGAAATAAAGACCATGCCTTAGTTTTAAAGTGCTGTGCATTTGAGTGATGATAAATATAGGTTGACTTGAGAGGTAGGGTGCGATGTGGTGGGAGTCGCGCATGTTTTGGTTATAGTGCGGTACCGCTTATAGTGCGGTTTTTTGCGGCTTCCGCGACATACGTTATAAGCGGTCTACACTGTATCAGCTTTGTTTTAAATAAGAATTGAGATAGTTAAAGCAATAGGCGATGCTTGATAATTTTTTTGTAAAAATGTCAGATCGCTCAAATGCTAAAAAAAAATCTGACACCTAAGCACTCCTTGCTGTACCTCTTGATGGCGCAACTGTTAATGACTCCACAAGTTTCCACCCTGGTTCCCCGAAACTGCATGCCAACAGTCCTCAACCTAGCAGCCATGTTTGATTGAGCAACGCCTACTAACGCGTGAGCGTAAAATGGCCAAACGGCCACTCTCCTGCTGCTCTCTCCTACCCTTTCCCGCTCCATAGCCTTCCTACGTGCTTTCATGTCTGCCAGCCAGTGCCGCTTCTCAGAAACTATGCAAAATAGTTGACAGTTTGCCGAGCCTTCCCCAGGCGGCGTTCCTACGCCTTGCTTGCACCATGCCTGTCTGTATTGGTCTGTCACTGATAAAATCATCTTTGCCACGGCAGACGCAAAACCGTTTGTGCTGCCGCAGGCTGATGCCGGCTTTGAGTGCTTTCCTACTTGGATCGCGTGCCACGAAACTTTCTGAGTGGGGCATCCCCCTGTGTCCCCTCCACATTTCAACCTTGTTTCGTCTACTCTGTTCACACGCTGCACCGTACGCAATTCTAAATTGAAAATTGTTCTGTAGAAGCGCCCAGACAGCGTGGCTGGACCCTCAGCTGCTTATCCTTTTGTTTTCTATAATTTCCTGAAATTTACAAGCACGTGATATGTTTTTGGAAAATAATGGTAGAAGCACCTGAACAAAAGATTTGCACACAATTTTTTCTTCCCTAAATCCTCCAGAGAGAAAAATATCAGTAAAATAATGGCTGTACAATCCGAAAACACAGTTTTTGTATTTGCTGTTTGTCCACCTGAGAATTAATATTGTAACGTGGCGGCAGGACGGACGACATGAACGATGAGATAGTCGAACGATGTATTCACACTATTTACATGGCGGCCAAGCTGCGCGCACACAAAGAACTTGTTCGTCGTCCGAGACTGTGATGGCAAAGCCACGCTGCATTGTTCTCTTCATCGTCTTCTTGTTACAATATGTTCTTACACTATTTTAGTTCCACCTGCGTCAGTCATCTGTCGAAAAATGCAGCAGGTATGAAGCGAACGACACATTGAACGAGATCCCCAATGCGCCCCCGAACTAGCACCCCGTCGCGGCTAAGATGTGAGCGAAACCGGCTCTTGATACCCAACAGGCAAGCTGGCAGACACACATCATACAAGTGGGTGCAGCGTTCGCCACTCGCGAGCAGTGACAGCGCGCACCACATAGCGGATGAGTGCCTGAACTTAGCATCCCTACTGCTCCCATTGAAAAGCGGGCGACGCTTTAGGCAATGTTTATACAGGCAGAGTTGGATTGAGACTCTGTCGACGAAGAAAAATCTTCGTATATGTATTTGTTTTGGGGCACCCTATTGGAGTGACGTATACTACATACCGTATTTACTCACGTAATGAACCCACTTTTTCCTAGAAAATTAGGCACGAATTCGGGGGGAGGGTTCATTATGCAGGGAAAAGAGTGCCGCAGGTTTATAGGAGTTGAAATTTCATACAATAAAGTTGCCAAGAGAAGCACAGTCAGAGCCTTACCATTTTCGTAAACACACGTAGGTAATATGTAATCAAATTTCTTTTTTATTCCATCATGCTAGTGGCCCCCTACTCGCCATGGAGCTGTCCTCCTCACTGAAGTCGCTTGCGGCTTCACATTTTTTTGTCGGCCCACTGCACGCAGTCTTCCGTGCCATGGAGGCACTCAAAAATTTCTTTTTTGACACCGGGAAATGTCCCTTCTTTGGGCTTACGAAATACACAGCGATCCCTGTTCACCGCCCAAAAAACCTCTTGTTTTCACTCGTAGCACACACGTACCGTATTTACATGATTGTAAGTCGGCTCAAATGTAGGTCGACCCCCAAAAATTGCATCTCTCAAAAAAAAATTCGAGCGCCGCCTAGAACATCGTATCACAAAGAGAAGCTCTTCCATCAACCCACACGGAACCTAATGATCGATGCTCCCACAAGAGCCATGCGCTCGCAGTATGTGCTGTAGATGTTAAAAAATGAAAGCTTTTGTAAAAGCACCCGGAATAACCATGCGCTGTGGGTTGAGCGGGAAGAGCACATTTGCTGCGAGATGACAACCATTGAAGCAACCGGCAGCGGCCACCGCCGCGCAATACCAAAACAAACAACATGGCGGCTGACGGAAGCGGCCGCGCGCGATTTACTTTTGAGCGACTAACCTCCCACCCACCATTGCGTTCGGAAGTGTACTGAACAATGTGATATGATTTGGGCTACGTTAGCGCCGCGCATTGAATGAAGGGACTCGGTAATACTCATTTTGTTTATTGGCGACGAATAAAACGCTTCTTCACGTGTTTTTGCACGCAATTCGTGCACGTCGGCGTTGCGCGGGCGACTTTTTCACGCCGGCGTTGACGATTGCACGCATGCGGCAGCTTCTGCTGCTTTTAAGTTCTACCAGTTCTACTTCGGTATGACGCGTGACGGGTGCGGCAGTGGGAGGAGCCAGACGACTTGCCCCAGCCGGCTGGCGCCGCCGGAGATGTTTAGTCTTACTACTGTGGCGGATATTTGATTGGTGCCTTCCCTAGCGGCGCGGATAATGCTTTATAGTGTCGTTTTCGACCACATTATCAGCTCCTTTCTTGCACAAACGTCTTCGTTTGTGCCTTCAGTGATATCTTGAAGAGCGGTGTGCCTTCAGTGATATCTTAAGAGCGGTCAAAAGCGGTCGCTAGAGCTACGCGCTGGAGCTACGCACACCGCCGATCGCGTAGCGCGCAGCATGTGGGTGGAATTCGCGGCAGCGTCAGCGCGGCGCATTTTCGCGAGCAGGAAACGCCCCATGCGGTTCACACTTTACACCATAACCATGAGAACGAGGATGCAAAGCTGTACCCACGTCATAGCACCCCCCCCCCCGATTTCTCGTTTCTCTTGCCGTTACTAGGGGTAGACGGTTTGTCTTCAATTCTAAGTCGACCTCCCAACATTGGATTGTCAAATTTGAAAAAAGGGTCGACCTACAATAGTGTAAATACAGTACTGGGTCAACACTGAAGTGCCGCCCAGCCGCACAGTTTCCATGTGCATCAACGCATGCTCCAGTACCTTCAGTTTAAAACTGACTGTGCTGCTCATGTACTGGCCCATCGCACGGTGCGCACCAGGAGCACGAAATTCGGAACACATCTGAACAAGAAAACCACGGGAGTGTAATGGCGAGGTCACGGAACAGCAAGAGCATAGGGGTACAGTTGCGTTTAGTGCTTTGTTCGCACGCCGGCGGAACCAGCCAGAACAGAACACCGCAACGTTATGGCACAAGAGGGTTTGTTTTGCTTTCAGCACGTTGTCCGCAAGCGCAAGCAAGCGCGCCGTAAACCGCAAGCGCGCAATTTATAAATTGTGAGCCACGGCGGTCGCGGTCACGTCTCCGGCTACTGTTAAGATTTTTTTTTTTGTTGGAATGCGTTTTGGCATTTCTGCGTGTACTGTAGTGTGATATCAAGTTACTGCGATCGTCTGCGGCATCAGCAAGCATGCTGAGATAAAAACATATTCCCACTGCATTTTTCATTCAAAGTGACAAAAAAGTAAATTCTCAAGAAAAGTGGGGGGAGGGCTCATTACGCGAGTCGGTTCATTACACAAGTAAATACGGTATTAGGTGCAAACACTCCAAGCTTCCAGAAGTTTCCAGAAAACCAGCGTGCTCCAGCATATGCTCAATTGTTGAGTATGCTACCTTGGTCAGGGACCCGACCACTAAAAATCTTGTGAATAAATTTGAGGCAATTCAAACTCCTGCTGTGCGCCTTGTTACTACCTCGTATAGCTGTGACATTTTTTTTACAAGTTTCAAGTGCTCGGCCTCATGGGACACTAAAACTCCGGTGCACCTTTTCTCTGTGTTCAATTTTCAAACAGATTTTGTGAGAGGAGGTATAGCAACAGATCAACATCAGTACCCTTAGCCTTCACCTTTACATCCAGACGAAGGGATAATAGAAAATTGAATATTCATGGTGCACATCTGCATTACAAGCGTCTTTTTCTGAGAAACTATAAAACATGTGCGAATTCCCTGCCTGACACTGTTTTTTCCGCCCTTTGTGAAAGGTTTTCCGCTGTGCTCTGGGAGCAATTGCATACAGGGGCAACATTACTTGCTGCTGTTTCCACCGAGTTTGCTACTGTGATCACACCAAACATTGTATTTTTTTCCTTATGATTATTTTGTGTTTTAGAATATTCCTGTTTATTATATAACACTCCCTACAACAAGGCTTTAGTGCAAATGTAGGGATGTTGAATCCGTGCGGCGATCACACAGGGAGCTCAGAACTGTCCATCGTGACAGATGCAGAGAGTAAGGGACCAGGCAGCACGCCTGGCAAAGGAGAAAGGGCACCGGTGAAAGCAGAGAATCAGGCATAGCCCAAAAAATGTAGGTCCTAGAGGGACCCTGCTCCACCTACCAAACCACTCTCTCCTTTCTTAGGCCACTGGCCACGCTTTTACGAAATAGATTTGTACTATACTGCTATGCCCGTGAATTGGTTGTAATCTCCCACCTCGCTGCGTGGAAATTGAAATGGATCCTTCCCTATTCAAACCTAAAACCGAGAGATAGTTCTACAGCGAAGCTGTTAGCCTCTCGTTGGTGAGGAGATTTTGTGCCTTAAACAGAGGAGGACCCAGCAGTTCTCACTCAAGATGCCGAGCGCATGCGCCGGGCTAATCAGGCATACAGCATAGCGCTCAGTATCCCCGCAAAAAAAGCTCAAAACAAGCATGCAAACTGCAGGGCACATAAGGTGCCTATGAACAATGGGATCCCTCCTCCCCCCCCCCATGTGTTACTGCTACAGATTAGGTTTGCGGCTGCTCTCTGACAAAGGGTTGACATAGTCGAGGGCGAAAGCATGCGTCAGGCTAGGCGGGACCCAGCATTTGCCGCCAGAGCAGCCAAGCGCAAGCAGCAACAAGCCTGCAGAGACGAGGAAGAATATTTCATACCCTCCCCCGTCAGCATGTGTAGTGGTTTACAAACACTTCACTGGACATCCACTTTCGCAGGGCAAGATGGTGACCATATTTTTCGGTTTCGCTCCCAGACAAAATAATACACAATGTTTCTTTTTTGGTTTGGCCAAAAATGTTTTGTTTTTTGTTTTCTGGTTTTCCATTCCGACACCCTGATTGCATGTGAGGGGGCATTCGGGTTATGCACAAGCTCTCTTGTTTCTTACCCCCTTCTCCTCTGGTGCGTGGTGAAACAAAGGCGCAAGACGAGGGCGACTGTCAAAATGTTGTCGCACGTTATGTGCAGGGCCCCTATTGAAAATGTGGAGTTGATGGAATCCATCAAAAATCAATATGGTGGATTATGGTAATGGAATTAATGATGGCAGATGACTGCATGCTGGCAGGGTGATGGATGATGGCAGATGACTGCATGCTGGCAGGGTGATGGATGACGGCATGCGTCGGTAGCTGATGGCAATGGTAGCGTCGATGCTGGCAGCTCGGGTGACAGTATGACGGCAGATATGCGAAATTGCAAAAAATGATGACGACATGAAAAGGAAAGATGCTATGCAATGCTAATTAAAAACTGGTTTCATTTCTTGCGAATAAATTTATAAAATAAGATTTGCAGCAAATAAGTAAGCTTGCATATGCGTTTTGCTCTGTCCATTAATGTCGTGATCATTTTTCTGCTATCCTGCTACAATGATCTGAAAACTTAACCATTTTATGAGAGCTTAGATGTGTGTGCTGGGGTGCTTAAAAATATTACACAAAACAAACTTGGTTTTAACGTTGAATATATTATCATTAAATATCAAATACGGTGACTATCTTCGAACAGGTGGGCAGCTGAAAAGAAAAAAAAACTGAGTTACACACTAAAGCTTATACAATCCAGATCAACTCAAAACAAATGTATATTCACATTTCACATACCCCCTTAACATTCTGAGATGGTCACTCCGATGTGGTCCCTTGCTTCTGCCCTTCCTCTTTGCCATAAAAATAGAAAGCCTGCAGAAAAAGAACATTTTCAACAAATTAAGTGGAAACTATACTGCTAGGACTCCCTTCAGGTCATGGAAGGGTGCTCTTGACCGGCACTGCTCTAAAGGCCATCGCATGGTGGCAATGCCTTTCCCGGGAAAGGATATTAGTAAGATGCAAGCGTGCATGCATGCAACCGAGAATTTCAAGAGAACATGCGTTAGCAGCAGGTGGGAAAGAAGCAAAACACCCTCGTCTAGAAGAATTCTATGCTCAAAGCGCAGCCAGCGAATACCAGGCGCAAAAAAATGTAGCTTCAGGCGAGTGTGTTGAAGGTTAGGAACACGTTAAATTGAAAAGTGAAGAAGGCCAGATGACATTAACCTGGTTGGATGCATTGAAGCGACGAAAAGAAACGCACACAGTCTTGAGATGAAAGTGCAGACTAAACGAACGCTTGCAAAAACTTCAGCAAACTTGTGATGAATTTAGAGAAAGTTCAATACTATGAGGACAACCGAGCTGTGCAAGCACTAAAGACCCTTTCGGAAGCCGCACAAGAAGGAGAACGGGTGTGCCAAATTTGCCATGGAACAGATTATCAATAGTGATAAGGCGCGCTAACTAGACAGGAACCCACGTTGCGGCAAAGTGTTGTGGAAGGCGACTTCTTGTAAAGGATACGAGCATGTGAGGGGCAAAAAACTGCTGAAGCTGCCTTGTCAAAGCACACTAAAAATCTTGTCGGACCTTCTGCAAGAGACTCGAGTAATAAACCTAATAAAGGAACGGCTTCAAGTGGAGGGACAAAGCTTGCGGTCACTAAAAGAACCATACTGCAGCCTGATTACTGACGAAATGTCAATACAGGAAAAAGTAATTTATGGCTGCCAAGTCGACATATTTTCGGCCTCGATATAAGCTGTGAACCTTGAACCGGTGGTGCCACTGAATTAGCCTGCAGGCTCCTTTGGTTTGTCCTGCGGGGGCTTTCCACGGCTGACGTTATCCCCTTAGGGTATTTTTTTACCGGGAACAGGAAGCATGAACGGCTCCGTAACCTGAATTTTAGTGTGCTCAACTGTGTAAGAGGTAGGGTTCTTCATTATCCGTATTGTCACAGACAGCCACCAGACAAACAGCGCCACGTTCCTAGGCATGTCGGTTGACAACACACTACAACATCAGCATGTTTTGCTACATCCAGCGCAGCAAAATCACCCATCGTTCCTTTTATTTGACCAAACCACCTCATTAAGAACCTTAGAACAAATTTTCTAGAGAGAGAGGGGGGGATGTTTGATGGAATGCAGAAAGTTAGGGACTGTTTTGTTCTCAAGGCCCTCTTTAAGATCCAATAAAAGTTGTCACTTGTGAACCCAGTTTGGCTCCTAAGCTGATCACACATTGAGCCGAACCTGGAAAAAATTAAGCTGTCCCACGCCACCTTGATATTTTCGCCTGTCGTCATCAGCAGCCCCAAGTTCCTTCAGAAAAAGCCCAAAGGTCACGAATACGCTACAAATCGAAAATTCCAGTAAAACAAGCTGAATAGTGCAATCCCATGTTAAGGACCATGCATCTACTCCACGTAAATATGTGATTGCAGCCTGTTCAGCAAGGTGTATCAAGTGAAGCATGAAGCGCAATAACACAACAGCCCAACCAAGAACTGTAGCGCGGATGGCTGATTGTGTGGCCACTTTCCGAATTGACGCCACCGCATCACCGATAGCGTGCACCACAGGCGACGCGGCGGAGGAAAAGAGAGCTATCGTTCTCACAGGCGGAGAGGAGCATTCGGTGGGCTGCACGAAAAGGGGGATATCAAGCAGCTGTGTCACTTCTAAATGTTGCATCATGTGCATCCTAGTTCTCTTTTTTACTAAGAACTCCCACCTTCGTGCTTGTGTTTCAGCAGTCCAATGTACAATGCCAGCAAAGGTTCATGTTAAACAATACATAAAGACGTTAAATACAATACATCCAAATTCACTGATTCCAAACTCGGAGAGCAATGAATTGCTGAAATGAAGATGCCGACCAGCATATATATACAGTGCTATTGGAAGACCAAAGCACTGCACTCTCGGTCAAATTAGGCAAGTTCTGGTAACTGATTTTCACAGTGCACGTCATAGCATTGCACTACAATTGTATAGAACTAGGTGCTCACCTATTGTAACCAACCTGAAAAACAGCCAGTGACATCTGATGAGAGGTCCATCCAGATAGGTCCATCCACCAAGTAGGGCATGTCAGCTGATCTCCACTGCAAGGTGTAACAGTCAGTAGCCTGCAAAATAGAAGTGAGTGGCAAACAACAAGCAAGTTGCGTTAGCCTTAATCCTTCAAAGTTCTAAATGCGATATTAAGGTGTCGAGCAAGGTGTTCTTCACACTCCAAGCGAAAATATGAGAACGTTAAAATACCACATTACCTGGATGTAAGGATGGCCGAAGTGACTATCACAGCATAGTGACAATGTCAACGATCAAGCTTCTAACTCAATTCTCTCTTTGGAAGTAGATGCCGTTCATTATGACCAGTTCATGTATGCGTAAAAAGGTGCCGAGATGAGCTCTCTCATTGCTATAAGGCAAATTGCTTCCACGATTCTGTGACAAAGCGCAGACCTAAATGATGATAACGTTGCCTTAACAATTAGGGAGTGCGTAGCGTTCCGTCCAGCCGGAATGCTAAAAACTGCTAAAGTTCCGTCCAGACTGAACGCCAAATCAAAACCAGCCAATTAGCCGCCATTTCTCATTCTGGGATTTGGTGTAGTGGTTCCGCGGCTGACTACGAACGTTGTAGGCCCTGGTTCGATTCTCGCACCATTTTTTTTTGTGTGTGTGTGGCCGTGGTTAGCGTTTTGTAATAGCAAAACTTCCCACCCGCTTTACAATTCACGCGATGAGAGCAGTAGGTCTTGGTTTTTTACTCAAGCGACCGAGCCGCTCCCGCTCACTGGAGCCAAGGCCGACGTAGCCATCGCCAGTTACACCCAATCTCCTCTAATTATTACCAGTGATTAATAATTAACAGTGACTCTGGCTAGTCAGTGAGCGGAAGCGGTTTGGCCGGTTAGGTAAAAATCAAGACCGACTGCTCTCGCTGAAATATTGTGAAGCGGGCGTCGGGTGGCGACTTGGAGATCTGTCCAGATTGAGCTAGAGTTAGTCCGATCATCTGTAATTATTAATAATGATTAATAATTATCAGTGATTCTGGCTAGTCAGTGAGCGGAAGCTGTTTTGCTGGATGGGTAAAAATCAAGAAAGACTGCTCTCAACGCGAGTTGTGTCTCCTCCGGACGGAACTTTAGTGACAGTTGCCGTTCCGTCTAGACGGAACGCTATACACAGCCTAACAATTCTGCCAAAGGAGGCTGGAAAGGCTGTGATGAACTGCTGAACAACAATACAAGTGAAGCAATTTGTTTTGTTTCTAAAGTCTCTTCTAGGTGATTGCAGCTTAAACCAGGTTCAATTCTTCTTCCCACGCAGTGCTTTAAGCCCACATGATGCGTCGGTGCATGTTTTCAGCTGGTACCGTCAATATCATGGCAACAATTTTTTTCCTTCAAAACATGAATCTAATTAGTCCTTAATAATGGCCGCGATGTCTTGGGGAAGCATAGGGAACCAGATTTAAGGTTGTGCTCACATTGACATCAAGCCCATTGAAACGATTTTCAAAAATGATGCACATTGGTATAGGCCGCAAAATTTGAAACATGACAATAATGCATTACTGCCAATAATGACAATAGCCAGTGCTTAAAAAATTATTGCGATGAGAAAGAAGTTATCCTCTTCTGAAAAATTAAGAAAAAACTTTCAGTGTGATCTAACCATCTAGAAAAGGCTGTTCTCCCATCTATTCTCTAGCGGCATATTTTCTAGAACTATATTTATTCACATCAAGTCGTGTTTTTAACAGAGTGTATTATTTGCTGTGCAATTATGTACACAAGCTACTAGAAAGAGACCTTCGGCCTTAACCAGTCCAGAGGAGACCCACTTTTTTTTTTTTTTGAAGCATTTGCTCTTGTGCGGGGTGCACTCATCCACAGAATGAGAGCCCAATACAAAATTTAACTGAGCAACACGCGTGGCCGCGAATTATTCGGAGACGGTAGTGAATGTTGCAGTGCTTAAACGCTCCCCACGTGCGGCCAGCATTGCTTATAGCTCTGCACCAGACGCACGATACGCATGTAGTTTCGACGTGGTAGCAAATTCGGGTTGAATGAACGTTTTTGGTGCTACTGATGCACATGCACAAACATATATGCGATTATCGAACGATTGGAACACTCAAACATTCACTGCACATGCGGGGCTTGCGAGTGTGACGCCAATTTCAGCCATCGTACCCTCAATCTGAACGCAGAAAGCCTTTTTTGTACCAGTGCACTTTTCTGAGTGACCGCTTTGAAAAATGACAATCCCTGCAGTGTAGTGTAGACTGCTATGTGCCTCGGCTAAAAGTTACCTAAAGCGTACCACTCCAGTCCAGGTACGAAAAATGATGCGAAGAACAATTAGCAATTCCTTAAAAAGAACTACCCACAAAAAAAAAAAAACTTGCGAACTCAACCTGGAGCGGTCGACCGCGCGTATTGGCGATCGGTTGTTGCGAGCACCAAACCGTTTAGCCAACGTAGCAGTATGGTCCTACTTCGCTCAACAAAAAGCCTACAAACGGCACAAACAATAGGGCTCTTCGATTTACAGACTCGAATTCACCGCGGATATTCCGCCGGAGTCCGATGATTCCCCGAAGCCATAAGGATACACAAGAAAATCGAATGCCTGACTGCTTTCAGGGAATCGGCGGTGAGTCCGGAACTGTAAATAGAACAGCCCTACTGTTTCTAGTCCCGCACGCAATATCCGCGGTCGAAAGGCAGATGTACGTAACCCTCAAAATCAGTCGCTGTCAAAAAACATTAGGGCTAACCGACGACGCAAACGTCTAACACGGAACGGAAGAGCCCTGCCCTGTTAAATACACAAGTAAAGTGCAAAAAGTTGACTAGTCACTTACCTTAAATCACAGGCGACATATCTTCGTCGAAACAATAATCCGCTGTCTTCAAAACAACCACAACAAAGCCACTCGACAAGCGCGTACAACTCCACCGTCTCGGCGGCCAGGAAGAAAGGAATGCGGCGGCGTGATGGCGTGGTGATGTTGCTGGATGGAGCAGTGGAGTACTGAGGCCGGGGTTTCGGTTTCGGCTGTGCCTTGGTGTTTTCGTAACGCAGTTCATACACGGCGCGAAGTGAACAAAATGCGTCGAAACAAATTCTGGCTTGAACATAGACACATAAAGCAATGTAAATAGAAAGATAAGGTTGCCATACCCAGCAAAAAGTTGAGTTTGTTGGGCTATCCTGTATATGAGCGATTGAGTTGTGGAATAAACCTCCGACATCACTTTGGGGGAAATCACTTTTGGTTAAAAACTAACAAGAACAGGCACATTTTTCGTTTAAAAAAAATCATATCGTGCTGTCAGCAAAAAAAAAAAAAAAGAAAAAGAAACACACCACCGGAGGATCGAACCACCAACTTTGCAACAAAAAACGAGCGCGTTACCACTGCACCACCGCTACAATCGGAAGTCAAGCCCGAACAAGTGCCATTTAGTTGGTTTGTCAATCTAAATCGCCCATGAATGCATAAATATTGTGAGTTATGTTTACTGCTTCTCGTATATAACCCATTCCGGCAGTCATACCGCTTCTTGGGCACGCACCAGTCTCCGAAACGAGGCTGACCTTGAGAAGTGTAGCCAGCTATCTCAACCTAAAAGAGATATCGCACATCCCCGTTCTCCCCGATGAAAGCCAACGTAGCTATGAGTGAAATGGCATAGAGGGAAATGGCATGCGCGCCCGGAATTAAAATTATGTTGTGTAATAATACCGTGCTTAGATCTGTCTCAAGGCAGCTGATTACAACTAAGGAGGATCGGCGAAGCGCTAGACCCGTAGTCTGCCGCGTACAATTTAAGCCATGCCACGGACGGTTCTGTCCGCGGGCTCAGCGCAGCGAAAATGAACACGTACGGTTTGACGGTTTGACCCTGTCGCAGCGAAAAAAAGCTGCCCATGTTTTCAACGTAAGTGTCCGCACTGCCATCCTTACACCAAAAACGGCGAATAAAGGGCATACAGTTTCATACCAGCCCTCCAAGTTCTGGCTTAAAAACGAGAAGCGCTAATCAAAGTAGCTTTTCTCTAATATGCCAAGTTTTCAGCAGCACCTTATCAAAAATGCAGTTATTGTTTTTTCTTCTCCAAATTCCCAATGCCACCGCTATGTTTCTGTTATTATATCAGTCCTTCGCTATCGAATGAATTTTGGCTTGCTGCCAGCATTCGTTCGGAAAATGCCTTTCCATCATCAGTACAGCAGTCAAGCTTGCCGTCACGCGAACATCTGCCGTCATCGCGCAGCGTGCGTGCCAAGTTTTCGTCAACACCTTTTCAAAAAGGCAGCTTTTGTAATTTTCTCGCAACGGTCAATGCCAAAGCTATGTTTCTGTTATTACAAGCGCTTCGCTCTCGTATAAGTTTTGGCTTTCTGCCGTCATTCATTCAGAAAATGCCTTTCCATCGTCAATTCGGCAGTCAAGCTTGCCGTCACGCAAACATCTGCCGCCATTGCGCCGCAAGCCTGCCAGCATGGAGGAAGGTGCTGGAAGGTGCTGAAAGGTGCTGGCAGGCATGCCATCATGCCTGCCAGCACCTTCCAGCGTCTCCTTCCAGCAGCTTCCATTACAGTTTCTTACGTACATCAAGCTTTCCAAGGCGACCATCAAACGCAATCAACCTTTCCAGCAATGAATCTTGATGGTTGGCTGATGGAATTTTCAACAGGGGCGCGCAGTTGACGCGCACTTGTTCTTAGTTCATCTGGATATATGTCCTTCCAGTTTTGAAATTTAAATTAATATGTAGGCTTCGGCAGGTATTACGCCATGGGGTATGCGGGCTGTGTGGCTCCTTGTAGAATAAAGCAATAAACCTCTGGTATTCAGTTCAAAGTGATTGCGTAAATCAAGCAAAGCTGCCAATGGAGCATGTTTTTCTGTGAATTGCTTTGCGATAAAGCAATCCCAGAGAACATTTATTTGGGGCTACTTTGAGTAGGCAACTCGTGTAATGCTTTAACTACTGAAAGGAGGTTTACAGCCTGAAATTACCTGGTGACGCAATGAGTGTTGTCGCAGCTGTGGACCAATTGTCAAAAAAGGTAATGAGAGCAATGACACTTTTATGCTTGTTTATCCTGGAGTATTAAACGTTAATGAACCGAATAGTTTGAAGGCAACCTGCATGTTGTACACTTAAAGGTAGGAAAGTAATCGGTATTGTATAACTTCCTTCAGCCTGTCTTAGGTGTGATTTTTCAGGTCTCGATATATCCAATGCTGCAGCAACCTGCCATTAAAGCGTTGTGCCTGTTGAAGAAAATGTGACATAAACTTGGTGCTCATTCATTTCGTGCAGGGGTGATCTCCCTCCATTGGACAAGATTGTCGGCCCAGAACTCACCCCTATCCGTCGGCAGTAGGGCTGCCTAGAGGCGTTACTCATTAAAGGCATTTTTTTTTCCTTCTTCACATACCTTTTTTGAACTGCACCAAACTAAGATCTGCTTCTTCTGCATGTGATGCCTAAGTGGGCCAAATTGTTAAAAGTTGGTGCAGAAGTTTTTCATTGCTCCCTATACATCTATCACCAACTGCATGTGTTATGCATCTAGATGCGCTGTGATATAAGGAATTGTTTACGAATGGAGTGATATGTTACTTGTGGGGAATTGACAAGGGTGTTTTCAACATGGTCACTTCTGGACATTTTTATTTCGACAAATTACTGCTTCAGTACAATCAAGGCTCTAAAACGTGCCCGGGCTTGTAGATGTCATTTGATCCTGCATTTTGTACACGGCTTGTGCCATATATTTATTCCGGTTTCCTTTTCATGAACATGGATATGCAATTGAATTTGAGGTTTGTTGCAGTTGTTTTTAGTCTAAAGGAGGCAGCGTTTCGGCAGGTTTGTGCCTGCTCCCCAGGAATAGCAATTGTGGGGTTGTAAATAAACATACTGAACACGCATAATTATGTTCCCTTTCTTCATTTCTCCCTTGTCTGCCTTCAGAGGCTGGTGAGCAGTTTGTGCCAGTTTTTGTGGCCGACTTTTGTTGACTTTGTCAACTTGCCAATTTGATACAATGTCTATCCAGAAAGAAATCTGGCAGGGTGCAAAAATTGTACCCTGCCAGAAATTGTACCCTGGCAAAAAGGAGGGGGCTTTGAATGCCAAGAGAAAAAATTCAGCGAATTTCTAATAATATTTGCACAATATTCTGGCGAAGTGTGAACATGGGGGGGGGGGGGCAATTCAACTGGAGGGCGCCAATTCTCTCGCTGTGTAACTCCATTTGAACTCAGAACTGTCGTGGTGGCGTTCAGATTCGACGACCGCTGCACTAGAAAACCAACACAGTCAGTGATGATCGTATGTAAATATTCGGGGCCCCGCACCGTGTATGCGGCTGTGTTATGTTATGCTGTGCGTGTGATTTGGTGCTTGTTTTGCGTCCTTTATTAGAGCTTAATTTGTTTATTTAATTGGCGCTATTGCCCCACCTACTCGCTAGTATACATGTACCCTGTCGTTCGTAAATCGTGCGGCGTAAAACGTTACCCAAGAATCATTTAGTTTGCGAAAATACGAAACAAAATTTCCACTCGTTTCAAAGGCGGTGCCAGGCCAGGAGTGTCAGCTGAGTCAGCTGCGCAATTCTTGCGTTCGCTTAAAGCTCCCGATGAAGCAACCTTTTGCAGTTACCTCAGGATGTAAGATGAGCAGCGTTCCGTGTTTATGCTACTCGTGAACTTTCCTTTGTCGACCGCACGCAAGAAGAAAATAACTGTAACTGTCGTCAAACAGTTAAACCACCCGACCTAGCGATACGTCCCACGCCGCGACCACCGCGACAGCTCGCTCAAAAGAAAGCCGACAAATCGGCTTCTTTTAGCGGATATTATTTTGTTTAGCCTCTGCAGCTACTTTAAGGGCTATTTCATACAGTATGCAGTCATTTAAACACTCCGCAAGGCGCCACAACAAACTTTCACTCTGAATTGAAAACACATGGAGGGCGGCGAGGGTCGTCTGCTTTTGTACTACCCAGAGGCGTCGGCCGCTAGGGGCGCTGCATGTCGCCAAAACTCCAGCGCAGGAGGCCTATGGCTGTGGGCCTTCATTTTATCAGCGCAAATTTCTACACACACCACTTAGTTCGAACCAACGCCTCCGGAGTTCACCTTGACTACATTGCCACTGATGATGGCGTTGTGGGGACCAGGGTTCCGGCCGCAAGGCTAGCTCGGCTGAACTCCCCCGTGGGCCGCCGACCGGAGTAGCGGCAGAGAGCAGCAAGGAACACACAAACACAACGAAATGGCCAAACTCACGTTTATTGGCGCTCCACCAATACCGTAGCCGACTCTCGCTCGTCCCGACCCAGCCGTCCGGCGAGGATCAGGAGGCAGGCGCAAAGGGGGTAGACAAAGGAAGGGGAAAGCCGGATCTCCGGTACTCACGTCTCTCCTCGTTGTCCGCTCGAACCCAAGAGGCCCTTCCTTCATTCCGCGCACCGAGACCGGCCCACCGCGGCCCCGAAGAACCGGTCACGTGACGAGCAACCGTCACGCCGCCACCGCGGCGGGAGCGACGCAGCCGAGAGGAGAGAAGGAGCCCTCCCCCCCTCGCCTCGGGGGTGAGCCTCATTTCACACACGATCTCTATGACACCCCCTCGCGCTCCTGTCACGTGATTATAAAGGTCGTGACGTCACGACCAGACGTCACGTGACAAAGATCGTTTCGTCACTTTCTTGTTTAACCCATAACAAATCGTGCCGTGCGCGTTTTCTCTACGTCGGCGTCGGCCGGTTATTTAGAACTAGTGAAGCGTCGATCTGCAAACGTTTCTGTCAGGTTAATGGGCGAGCGAGAGAGAGAGAGCTATTTTCCCCTTGTTTTCGTCGTGTCGTGGTTTCGGGCGTCGCGTTCGTGCGTGGCGGTCACTCGTTCAGAGTGTGCGGCTGGCCTTGCGCGCCGGGAAGCTGACGCCTACATGTGGTAGTTATTAACCTTACCTTACCTGTTCTTGCTTCTAGCTCAGAGTACTGGAACAACGAGAAATTTCGCAGCTACTTTGAAGCGGTGTGGCTAAGTGTGAAGGAGCTGTGGCTTATGTTTCACAGGCTTGGATTTGACGTTGTTCTAACGACAAATAACGGCATTGAAGCCCAAAACAGGGTGCTCAAGGCCCACTATGTCAAAAGTGCGGGTGGAAAGCAGTCACTGACGTCTCTGATCGCAGCCGTTGTTCGTGGCTACCTTTCGGATGAGAAAAGGTTCCATGAGACGACGGTGAGGCAGTCGTCACTGTACAGACAGTAGAGAATTTTAGTACAGCGGAAAGCAACACTTTAGCGCGCCCATTGCGTTAGCGCGCACGTTAACTGTCGTGTAACGAGGCGTATCCGTTTGCGATTGCGGCGCGCAAACGTTCACACCTGTAACAATTTTTGTGGAGGCTTTGTGCAATGCCCGTGAGTTATAATTGCACAGAGGTGCAGTGTCCTGGTACATGTACAACAAAGTGCGAGTGGTCTTGTGATCTTTGATTTCCATATTATTACTCCACATTGGATTGTTTACCTGTGTATATATTAGTTTGTATTTTAGTATGTTATTTGAATGTTTGTACACCGACACGTACCTGAGGCCTGCTCTCAAATTAATTGGTGTCTGCTCAACTATCCTGTCTCACAGATCTAGCATTGCTGAGAGCAGTTAAGTGGCTTATAAGCTACACCTCAGACAGACGTAATGAATGCTTCACACTGTTAAAGCAGAATTACAGGTACAAAGAAGAAGTCAGTCACATAAACAATAAACTACCTACCAGCAAGATATTGCCTTTATTGCACTTTTTGCATAAAAATATTGTTTTTTCTTGTTTCAAGTGTACTTATTGAATTCTAATTTTACTTTCTTAGTTAATGGCCTTTTTGTACATTTGCTGATTTTATATTTTATATATTTTGTTTTACATACCTGTGACATAGTATTTATGCCAACGGACATGCTATCGCAATAAAAAAATGTGGGGTATGCTTGCTGTCATTCTAACTCTGCCTGATTAATGTAAAGTTGTGATGTACAGCAGCGGCAACGAAACATCCAAACTGTGTGCACTATAATGCACGCATAATGTTTGGTACAAATTTGTTAGTTTACAGCAAGGCATTTTCAGCTGCTGCTGACACACACAAAAAAAATGTAAAGTTCCTTTCAGGCTTTGGTAACTGTTGTGACTAACAATAGTGCAGTAGAACTGTGGCGGTTTCACAATTTGTTAAATTGGTTGCGAACTCGGAATACACTTACTAAAACACTGTGAAACTATGCAAGTCATTACGTTAACTTTGTTTCAGTGGATTCAGCATCTAAAGGTCCAACGAGACGAAAGGTTTAATAGTGGATATTCCGTCTCGGTGGACATTCCGCCTCGATTGGACCTTCCGTCTCGGAGGATCTTTCGTCTCGTTGGACATTGAGGCTCTTACTATTAAATGAATGTCTGGAGCACTCTGAAGTTACCTTTAATGCCCTCTACCACAATATAGTTGTGGGACCTTCTGCATTTTCACATGCAAACGATAATTTGAAGTGAAATGTATGCCTGGCACCTCTGATTTACGCCATAAAATTTGAGTGTGCCTGCAACGCTATTGACAAAAGCAAGCTTGGTCGCGAGTACGTTGCTGAGAGAGCCGAAATAATATGACTCCAGTTTTTTTATTCGGACCTGTTTTATCACTCGGGCAAACCGTCAGGGGTTTTCTCGTTTTGTTGGTGTGCGCTAGTATCAGCGAAAAAAATAATGTTCCCGACCTTCATGGCAGGCAAGCGAGCGCTAAGCAAACAGTCATGTGTTCGTCCATCCAAAAAAAGGAGGGTGCTACGACAGTCGCCTGACACTCACCGTGTACGTGTGTGAGTGTCCGTCAACTGCTCACAGCCCGTAAGAAGCGGTCAATGCAGATGAGGGTTGTATATTCTCAGTTCGGTCTCATCAAGGCGTCAGTTTGATGTGTCATATTTGTCATCCAGGATTTCACATATTAATCAGTTATTGAGATAAAACATCACTACTTCAATATCTTCCCTTCTGATATTTCGTCGAAATTTCGTGCCCACTTATAAAAACGACGTTATTGTGCTTCACGCTGTCACAAGAGCAAGCCCAAATACTAACTTCAAGCCTTGGAATTATCATAGTATTCACTTTTCAAAAACCGTCTTCTTTTCATCGATTCCCTTTCCTCATCTGTCCGCAACACTAGAAATTTGACGATGCCCTCAGCAGCCTAGACTCAGCACCAGGACATGTGTTACATCGATAAATGGAACACTTCCTGAGCGTATGAAATGAAAATACGCCCAGGAAATGAAAATTTTCTGAGCGTATCGCTGCTCCGTTCGCGCTCAAACTTCACATGGAGGTCACATTTTGTGGTCCATTTTGTTTGGCACTGGGAGCAACAACAGTAGATACCCGTTTATTCTGCAAATACATAATATCGATCTTTGACTATGGTAAAATGGTGGCCATTATGGACGGGCAAGCTGATCTTGGATCAGTGGTGCCACCTGGGATATGCAAAATGAAATGAGTGATGACAATTCACGGTGGGAAGGAGCCGAATGAGGTAGCAGCTGATCAAAAAACCTCTTTTGTCGATAGCTTAGGATGGCCACAAATAATTACATAGCAGCTAGTACAAATCATAATACTGTACTCCTGCGGTTCATTGTTGTCGATATCGGACATCTGGTTTCAGATGAGTTGTCGTCTTCTGTGCCAGGTTACCCCACTTTCCGAAATAAGGCTTACAATTCTTTGTTCACGTTTGTTGCTTTGTTCTCGTTTTACTTCTATTACTATTCCGTGCGTAAGTGTCTGTGCTTGTGACAAGGCGGCATGAGATCATTCACAGCATACGAAAAGGCATATCCTGTTCACCTGCAGTGATCGATATTATGGCGTCATGTCACAAGTACAGAATGTTAGCCGTTAGGCTGGCTTGAGAGACAGGTAAGGTGTGCCGTACATAACGTGCCTTATGAGAAAAGCTTAAGTCGGATGATGTCTGGTTCCTTCACTCCTGCCCGTTTGTGCTTGGTGCAGTGGATGAATTTGGTTAGCTGAGTCATGGTGCATTGAAGTTGTAGTACTGCATGGGAGCCTGTTCCGTCCTGTAGGATGGTGAGTCCAGGTAGGTTCAAAGGCCAATTGCGCTTAAAATTTCAACCTCCTGAAAACGTTATTTCTGCATAGTCAGCCTAAAAAGACTGCATGCATGCTTAGGCCAACAAGAACTAAAAGTTGGTCTTCTGGAGGACTACTTGACTTCGCCCCAATCATTACACCCTTTAGGGACTAAATGTGAGCGGACGATCGGTTAATCTGCCGCCAGGTTGTTCAGTTCCCATACTCCCCAGGGATGGGCAACTATACTTCAAACAAAGGAGTGAACAAGAGAGTGCGCCAGCTGGTGATGCTGCTCGAATGCAAGTATTTATTCTCGTAGCGGGGCAGATCATTTTATGTGCACGTTAATTCTAGTCAACCATTAAGGAGTGCTCCAGCTAAATCGAGAAGATAGCCCCTACATTGCTAAAAGAATCAATTGAGCAGAAGTTCGTTCTTCAGGCCTAAGAGTAATTGGCGAAATTTTGTGATTTCCGGTTCAGTCTTCACACGCCATTAATCATATGATGGTACCCTGTGCCATTAGTCTTATAGATTTCCATTATCACAATCACACTTTCTTGTTTGTTTTGTGGTGGAACTATTTTGAGGAGGTTGACGAAAGCCATCCGGTATGGCACGTTCATGTGCAACGCTTTATATTGATGCAAAGGTGAGGCCCGTACACGACTACCTGCACTGTCGCAACGCTCATTTTATTACCGTAGCGTAACATTTGGCACAACATGCTTGAACCTACCGCTATCGTCTTAATCTTCACAGCAAATGCATGTCTTGAATAAAACAGTGGGGCCTTGGCCCTTAGTATTGTTGGACCCTTCGTCTCGTCGGACATTCAGACTCGGTGGATCTTTCGTCTTGTTGGACATTCAGGCTCGATTGGACCTTTTGTCTCGCCGATCACGTGACGAATTGGACCTTTCGACTCGTTGCACATTCAGGCCAAAAGCGGTTTTTGTGTAGGTTGAAATAAAATTCAAGAGAACAAAGAGCAGAATGCACATTTGGTGGACACTTCAATGCCCACAGGAGGATATATATTAAAAGGCGGGGGTAAGTGCGAAAGGGTTTAAGCGGAGGTTGTTCAGATAACATGCCTGATTCATAGTATCCCTAAAAGGGCACTTGTAAAGTGGCCTTTTAGTCCAGTATAATTGCTGGCTTTTTGTAAATCTGAAATTAGAACCTGTTATTAGCTACAGAACCTACTTTTTGTCGTTCCTAAAGCTAAGTTACGACGTCCTAGTAAATTGGCAGAAGTCTAGCCTTCATGCTGGAATAGAATAAGTGCATGGGCGAGGGATAAAGAAAACAAGCGTCCTGCTGTCACCATGGTCTGCGTACACTTTGTTTCACCACCACCGCTGCCATCTTTCGTCCCCGCAACGCGCAGCATGTTACGCGGGTGGCAGCTGCCCATGCAATCGCTGTCCATGCAAGCATCGCACTTCACCGCCGAGTGCGCCGACATGAAGAGCGACAGCACAAAGTAATCGGTACATACGACACAACACACCCTCCACTCCTCCACATCTCATTTGCGCATTTACCGCAAAAGCCGAATGCGGTAACTACGTCGAGCTCTACGCTCCGATGCACACAATCGAACCTCACTGTATTCGCCACATCACAGCACGGTGTTTGTTCGTGTGGTAATCTCTGGCACGTTGTTGCATGTCATTGCTGCTGGCAATGTGACTTGTAGGATAGGTGCTGCAGAACTAGTGGTGGCAAACTTCGTCCTCGATTTTTCACGAGATGTATCGGTGTCGTCGTGGTCGCCGTTTCGCCGACGAGGGCTCAGCACGCCGGCTGCACCCGTGAGCTCCCAGCACGTGCACACAACGCGAAGTCTAGCGTTTGCAGATCGACGCTGCACTTGGTTTAAATAACCGGCCTTGACAACGTAACACGCGGATGGCACTGACGTTCAGAGGAAGAAAATGGGGCGTCAAACAAACGCCGACGCCAACATAGAGAAAACGCGAACGGCACGATTTGTTTTGGGCAAAGCAAGAACTTGACAAAACGATCTTTGTCACGTGACTTTCGGTCTTGACGTCACAACCTTTATGATCACGTGACAGGAGCGCGAGGGGGTGTCATAGAGATCGTGTGTGAAATGAGGCTCACCCTCGCCTCGGCGGCGGGCGGCGAGGAATGGGGAACGCGCCCGGACTCTGGGTTTCCCACATCCCTCCCCACTTTGACCGAAGCCCCTCAGACTCGAGGGGTCCGGCCGGCGGTGGTCTCACCGCTTGTTGCGCTGCCTCGTCCACTCCTCGGGGTCCATACAGTCCAACGCCGCACATGCGCAACTGCGCCACAGTCCACATTGCACCGCACGTCGCTGCCACATAGCACACATAGTTCGCCACAATCCGCCGATTGACCCGCGTGCGCTGTCGGCCGGCCCATGGTCCGCGGGCCCCGCCGGCGAAGTAGGCTGGGCCGTTTGAAGACAGGGCCCGGGCAGCAGGCTGCTCCCAGGCGGCCACCAGCCGCAGCGGTTCCCCCGCGCCGGGTGCGTTTGCTTGCTGCACCGCCGGCGGCTTCCGCTGCTTATTCAGCAGGGACGATCCCTGACGACTGGACCCGGGCTGGAGGCCACGTTGTGGTGCTGCCTCTCAGGTGGCCGGCTAGCCCAAAATAGAGAGGGTGTTGGCTAGCCACGCGCCGGCGATGGCTGCCGCTCGGCACACCTCCGGCGGGCGCCTCCGCCAGGGGCGGGGCGCGATCAGCTAACCGCAGGAGCCGGCCCGCCGCGCAGCTCGCTCGCTGCACGAGCGGCAGGGTGCTGTTTCGGCGTAAACAGCCGCTCGGCTCTCGTTCCCCCAGGGTAGCGGCTGGCTGGCTCGCAGCAGGCCTGGCGTGCTGGCGTCGTGGACCCTGGGCGTGCGGGCTTGAACCCTCAGGAGATGGTGGCCCACCCGGTCAGCGGACTCGCCGATTGCGGGTGTTGTAGCGGTGCGTCGGGAGTCTTCCCTCCGCGCCTCCCTCGAGCTCGCGGTCTCGCGCGCCCGAGGTTGGAGCGTCGGCAGTATCTTCCCTCCGAAAGTACTGCTTCAGCTCGCCCACGTGAATGGGGCCGCTGATTCGACCCGAAATCGGGTCTCTCAGCTTGTAGTTTAGCTGCGAGAACTTCTCGGCGACCACGAACGGTCCGACCCATCTGGGTGCGAGACCGGCCGCGAACCCCGCGCTAGCGTCGCTTAGCGCGTGGTTCCGTTTCAAGACAGTGTCGCCCACCTGGTACGCCACGTCTCGATGAGCTCGGTCATAGGCCGCCTTCTGGTCGGCCCTGGCCTTACCGCGACTGCGGTTTGCCTCCTTGATGGCGTCCGCCAACCGCTCGCGCAAGCGCCGTGCGTAAGACGCGTCTGCTGCTTTCGCGGGGACTCCGTTCGGCCGTCGGGCCAGAACCGTATCCGTCGGCGTGTTCAGCTCTCTGCCGAACATCAGGAACGCTGGCGTGAAACCCGTACAGCGATTCACGCTTGTGCGCAGAGCGAAGGAGATTGAGCTCAAGTGCATGCTCGTCCCAGTCTTTTTGCCGTCTAGCATATGCTCCGAGCAGTGGCTTCACGTCACGATTGCGGCGCTCCGTCACGTTCGACTGGGGATGTTAGCACGTTGTTGTTTGCTGCCTGACACCCATGGCCGCACACGCTTCACGAAACAGTCTTGATGGGAAATACGTGGTGTTGTCGGTAATCAGCCGCTCCGGGAATCCGTAGCGACAGAACACTTCGGACAGCTTTTGCAGGATCTCCTGTGCTGTCGCTTTGCGCAGCGGATAGAGTTCAGCGATCCCACTGAAGTGGCATGTCACCACGAGTACAAACTTGTACCCTCTCTTGCTGCGCGGCAGCGGGCCCATCAGATCGCACGCCAGGATCTCCCATGGCTTTGTGCTCACGATAGGCTGTAGCAAGCCCGGCGCCTTACCGCCTCGCGGTTTGCGCTCTTGGCAGACGTGGCATGTGCCTACGTAACTACATACTTGTGCCTTCATGCCGGGCCAGGTAGCATACCGAGAAAACTTCCGCCATGTCTTTGGCGCGCTACCATGACCGTCTGCGTCATGGTAGTGCTGCAAAACAGCACCCCTGAGCTTGCGCGGGATCACGGCCTTAAAACACTCGGCTGAGTCGTTTTTGCCGGGCACGTACTTCAGCAGAGCCCCGTCGGCGTCAAGCAGGTAACTCTCCAGCTCACTCGCAGCAATACCAGCTGCATTAGAGCTCGCGCCAGCCGCAATACCAGCAGCTTCCCGGCGCCCGTCATTCTCCGGTGTTCGATTTGCCTGAGGGTCCGTCTCTTCACTAAGACTCGCGATCACCTCCCGACAAAACAAGTCCTCCTGCTGAGCCTCGAGTAGCTCCTCCCGACTGAACGCAACCTCGAGAGGAAGTCTTCCCCCGAGGTGCACGTGCGCTGAGCGTTCGGTGCACGGGGAGCGCATCGCGCTCCTCCCGCGCCGAGAGAGTTTGCTGGTTCTATCCTCCTCGGCTTCTCCGGCCGGTTGGGTGTCGTTTCGGCGCCCATGACAGCGCGTCGGCAACCACGTTTGACCTACCTTTGCGATAGCGTACTTCGTACTCGAAGCGTTGCAATGTCAGGGTCCATCGCGCGAGCCTCCCGCAGGGTTCGCGGAGGCGGGAAAGCCATGTCAGGGCCATGTGATCGGTCTCGATCGTGAATTTGACCCCCTCTACGTACATCTCAAACTTGCGAAGTACGTAGATTATGGCCAGACACTCCTTCTCGGTGACGAGTAGTTTCGCTCTGCCGGTGTCAGCGCACGGCTCGCAAAAGCCACGGGTCGCAGTTGTTCTCCGTCCGCCTGGAGGAGAACTGCCCCTACGCCGAGGTCACTCGCATGCTCGCATCCGTCTGGATAACGAACGGCCTGTTCAGATCCGGCAGTTTAGCGATGCAGTGTCTGCGACAGCTTCCGCCAGCTGGCGTAGGCTGCGTTCCTGCTCCTCTCCCCACTCCCAAGGGGCGGATTTCCTCAACAGCCTTGTCAAGGGTGCTTGCAGGCGCACGCAAGCGGGGATAAACTGGCGGTAGTAGCCGATCATCCCTAGGAAGCGCCGGACTCCGGCGACATCCTTCGGCGTGGGAAACTCCAAGATCGCCCGAAGTTTCTCGCGATACCCGTCGCGGTGGTTCAGTGGCTAAGGCGTTGCGCAGCTGAGCACGAGGTCGCGGGTTCGATTCCCGGCCGCGGCGGCCGCTTTTCTGATGGAGGCGAAAAGCAAAAACGCCCGTGTGTACGAGATTTCGGCGCACGTTAAATATCCCCAGGTGGTCAAAATTAATCCGGAGCCCTCCACTACGGCGCGCCTCATCGCCTGCGTTGCGTCGGCGCGTTAAACCCTACAATCAATCAATCAGTTTCTCGGGATCGGGGGACGCCTGTCCGCGTTCGATCCGATAGCCGAGCAGGCTCACCTGAGCGCTGCATATTTGCGCCTTGGCAGGATTGATGGTGATGCCAGCCGCCCGGAGTTTTCCTAGGACGTCTTTCAGGTGGCAGAGGTGCTCTTCGAAGGTTCGGGAGTAGACGACGATGTCGTCTAAATAGGCGAGGGCGTGCTGCCACTTTGCCTCACCGAGCACCCGGTCGATCAAGCGTTGGAATGTGCTGGGACTTCCGCAGCACACACCGAAGGGCATACATACGAACTCGTACAGCCCCCAATGGCAAGTGAACGCAGTCTTGCATTCATCGCCGGGACGCATCTCGACCTGAAGGTACCCCTTGCTGGCGTCCAGTATTCGCCGCGAGCTCGACATGTAGGTGGCGACAGCGTCGCGCTGCTAGTGTGGATGCTCCGCTGAGCGGCCCGTAAGAATGCACACTGTGGGCGCGCTTCGTGCCTTTTTCCCGCCGTATGTGCGCGCGAAAGGTGCAAACAAGAGTGGTATGCTGTAGTTCGGTTCCTCAACGTTCAATGTATAGCATGGAAGCGGCAGTCAGTTTTCATTACTACGCCAAAAAAGCGACGACTCATCGGGAATATCAGAATGGCCGTAATTGTGGCAATAAACTTGTACTCTGTGGTTCGTAGCAAGCTCGATCGTTCCAGACTATGGCTTTGAGCTTTCAATCGAAACAAATCAGGAAGAAACAAATAATAATAAATAAATAGAAACAAATCAGGAAGCCTCTATCTCTGAAATTCAGTTTACAACGGCAATCTCAATCGCTTTCACTGGTAGCGTGATGCATTCTTGCATTTGTGGGATGCCCTGAAATGGTAACATTACTTAACTGCCCCGAAATTCTTTCTAAGAGCTTACGATATTTTTTGTGTGTTCAAAAGGTAACATGAAATTACTGAATTTTGATCAGCGCAGAGATGTAAATGTAACCGCTCTAACGGGTCTTTTCAATGAAATTTTAGCGACTCTGAAGGAAGGTTTGATGAATAACGGTTTAGGATCACTTATTTACGGCTTTCGTCGCAAGTGAACTTGCGAATTGAATTGTCCACGCACGCAGTACAATCAACATCTCATGTTTAGCTAGGTTTTCGCAAAGTGACAAGCAGGTTTACAGCGTGCAAACCAAGCTTTTGGGACCTCACAGTGAGCACATATTTTCTGTTACGGCTGCTCTGTTGACCATTTGCGTTCCTTTTAAAATCTAATAGGTGCCTGCAACAGCGAGATGTGTTTGCATTCTTGCGTGTTTGCATTCTTGCTTACGAACCCTAAAGATGGCAATAAATGAAGTTGCGCTGTTGCAGATGTAGTAAAACATTTCCTTTTTATTTCTCCTTGCGAATCAGCGCAACGGGTTCCCGGTAACTACCTTGTTTTGTAAAGTGAATATCGCCTTTGTCTTGGCATTTAATTATTGAGGATTGGTTAAAAAATGAAATTGTGTGCATTTCGTTTTTTTTTTTAGGGAAGGAAGGGGGGGGGGTCCTAACTACACTAGGCGTCGTGTTCTTTAGCGGTGAAAAAGCAGTACGTATTCTCAAAACTGATTAAACCCCTTTGGTCGGGGATTGTCCAGGAATTGTGGCTCGACTTTTTCAAAATTGTATTAAAAGCAAGCATTGTGGGAAAAAACTAAAAAAAAAAAAACAGCGAGTCATGGCACACACCCCTCACACATGTGTGCAACAACGTGCATTATATTACGCGTTTTCTTCTCTTTCTTTAAACTTAGGTCCACCTTAAGAGCTTAAGACGTGACCATATTAGGCATTTGGTTATGCTGAGTGAGACACGTTTCTGGACAAGGTGATTCATGTAGGAGTTGAAAATGGTATATATGAAAATGACACACGAAATGCCACATGACAGACGCAAACTCACAACTGCTCAATTTTACCGAAAAATCCCCCCTAAATACTCTTGCGCATCCATAGAAACGTAATTTAAATAATACGTAAAATTAGCAACTCGATACAGTTGAATAAATGTTTATTCCTCCTCCTCAGTATAAACAACGACTGTCCAAAAATGGTATTTATTTTAAAAAAGGTACGGGAAGGACACGATCACACAGGCGCTTGCGGGTGTAAAATACGTGTCCGGTAATGTATGGGCGATAGCGCACGGGTCGTTTGCAGTGTAAATGTTTTTGTTGCTTTCTTCTTTCTATAAGGACACAGCGCAATTTTACAAGGGTGTGGAATTTGCACGCGTATGCACAGGTCTTGTCGCTTCTTACCCGTTTCGCGTACTAAACTTTTAAATAATCTCCACGCCACCTTCAAAAAGCACCCTTCGGCGTTCCCGAAACAGCAGACGACTGCAGTCAACAATAAAAAAGGTGCAATGTGTGGAAGCAATGTTTATAACACGTTTCACACTCAAGCGGTGACCAGGGCGGAGATGTTTCGTGAAATTAAATAAGCGCATTAACCCGCAACGGCCGCTGATTATTGCGTTTCTAGATGAAATGCGCAAGCAGAGGTAACTATGTCATTGCTTACTGCCAAACGAGCACACATATTGGTTGTTTTGTCAGGTGCAGCACGCGTCTTGCGCCGCACGCAACGTGAAAAAGCAGACGACGCAAGAGCGCCATCCACACTAGGAGCGGTTCGTCCCGCCGCCGCCAGGGGCCGACTGTGTTCGACTTCCCGCCACCAAGATTCGCGACGATCTCGCCTACGCTCGGGAAGGGGTACGCATCCTTTTTCGTGACCGCATTCAGCCGCCGGTAGTCCACGCATAAACGCCAGCTACCGTCTTTCTTTCGAACGAGCACCACTGGGAACCCCCAAGGACTCGTCGAGCGGCGGATAATGCCTGCTTTCAGCAGTTCCTCCAGCGCCTCGTCAGTTAATTCAGAGGCAGACCGCAAAAAACATACATCGATGTGTGATCATTTAGAAACGCAGCTCTCGAAAAACTGCAGAAATGCATGTGGAGAAGTGCCACGCTGAGTGTGTAGATTCCCCCATGAAATCGAAAAGGAACCGTGAACGTTTGACCGTTTCTCAAAACGAAAGAAACGCGTGGTGCGGTCCGACGGCAGGCGTAGCCAAACTCGGCGGCAGATCCGTTTATTTTAGTCCCTCATTTGTTGGATGATCACACAATATTACCTTAGAGTGGATGCAGCCTCGAATAAAATAATACCGCCATTCCGCGCAGCGTGCGTTACGTTAAAGCCAGGTGCTGCACCGTTCTAAGACGGTGATTTTTTCAAGATGGCCGCTGGCTGTTCCATGAATGAAATTCGTTTTTATTTCATTTTTTTAGTAAGCGGGTAAATCTCATCGCCGTTTTTGGTGTTAATGAAAATATACCACAAATATGGCACCTTCGATTGAAGGTTGAGGGCGAACGAAATATTTTTTTGTTCAGGAAAAACTTACAAAAACACTCATTTATTGCTGTATCATTGCTGCATCAAAGCTAAAAAAATACACAAACAGGCTTCGTTTACGTTGGAGAACATAATTTTAACAGGTCAGGCAGGCAGATTCCCGATCATAGCCAATACTTTCTAGCCTCACTAAGTTATCAGTGTCGTGCGTGAGCTCGCGTCATCCGCAATGATCGTGTTGGCAGTGGCATTTCTTTGCGTTGCACATGGGCCCGCGGCGATTTCCTCCACGTGTAAGAAATCGAACTTCTATTATTAGTCACGCAGGCGTATTTATTATAATCATCGAAAAACTACGTCCAATAAATATAAATACAGTAGTCACTCGTTATAACGAAATCGCTTTATTCTAAATATCGCTTTATTCAAAATTTATTCTGGTCCCAACCCAAACGGATGCATTTTAGGCCGCATTGCGCGAAGCGCCAGAAGAGCTTGCACCGCGTCGCCGTGCCGCGGTGACCCAGCGGCGAGTCAGGCTGTCAACATGGCATGTCAACACAAGCTGGTATACTTCGCCGGCGGTTTTCTCGAGCCGGTCATGCTCGATTCGGGTGATCCCCATTTTGGGCAAATGGTCCAAATTTAATGCGTAGAAGGGTCATTGAACTTCGTCGCAACACATTGGTCAAGGGCGTGGACACGACGGTGCGCGAACACTGGCAATCGAACCGTAGAACTGGCAGTGTCACCGACAACGAGGCGCCGAAGAACTCTTGTGTTGCAAACTTCACGGCTGCACAACTCGGGAAAACAATTCCCAGTGATCATGCAATGCCCCTAATGCGAAACCGATCAGTTTTCATGATTGTGCTTTGTACGCCCAATGAGCGGTTAATCTTTTTATTATTACTATTTATTTATTTTTTGAGCTCGACAAACAACCTCCGTCTCGAGCCACGGCATCTGCGGCGCTTTTCAGCGCAAAACTCTCGTATAGCGTTTCGTGACGCCCGCACGCCCCTTTATAAAAGGGGCACTGCCGCTGCCAATTTTTGTGGGCGGCGACCATAGCCTCCTGCATTGCTTGGTCAAATCCTCAAATTGTAGCAGGGGTTGCTCTCGCCCGGCAAGAACATGAAACAGCCGCCACAGCTTACTCTGAATAACGTTTTGCTTCAGTGAATACATTATGGTTTGATTCCTCGCAGCTTTGGCGTATAATAAGCTAAACTGGTTTAGCTTTTCTCGAGTGGTTGCTTATATCAATATACCGCTTATAACGAAATTTTTCGCCGACTTGCTGACTTCGCTATAACGAGGGATTACTGTATCTGTATTCTACATGTTTCCTCTTAGTTTTGCGGAATAGCAAGCTCAGTTTAAGCCAATCTTTGCAGCGCGTTATTTGTTTTCATCAGTAAAAAATAACGAGAAGTTTGTGTTCCCCCTCGCCCCTACTTGTTGCTTATCCCTGCTCCATTTATATGTCCCATTTGAACTTCAGCCTTCGTAATGTCGCTCAAAAACAGTCACTTCCAAAAGCAATCATGACTTTTCTATACTCGTCGTGCTAGTCGCACTTTTTTTATGGAGTTCCTGAACAAATTTGTACTTTTTTACGGTGAGGTGCCCACAATAATTTGAAGATATGACTCAACAACGAAGCACCTTATTTCTACACCCGTTTTTTTTTTTTCATTCACTTTTCCTAAAGGTATATACGCATACGACGTATACACGCAAAAATTTCTTGGCGGCGTGCATCTGACACATGAGTTTCTTGAGGACCGATTGGACTTAAGCGGCCGCTTTTGTTGGCTATGGACGCGTTTCCGTGAAGTCCAGTCCCCGCGAAATTTGTTAACGTGTGCAATGAAGCGTCGCTGTGCCACACTTAGTAAAAAGCCAATCAAATTATATAGGTACGACAGTCACGCTCTGAAAAATCAATACGTGCAGTGTAAATCAACTTAGATCTGTGTAAATGACACCCAAATAATGGCGTGTTTTAAGCAGAATTTCACTGATGTACGAAACCAACTTCGCCATTTTGCGAATGCGCTCTTGGAACATCCGTGCGCTCAACGGTTCGCACCAGCCCCTGCAGGCCGTGTCGCTCATGCAATTGGTATACCGATTGTCTCATCCTATAGTGTGATTTAGTTATTCTAGAAACCCACCACGGTGGCTGTTATGCTAGCGCTGAGTCCAAGGATTGAGCCCGAGGACGCGGGTTCGATTGCAGGCCGCGGCAGCCGCTTTTTGTGCGTGCGTGCGTGCGTGCACGTGTGCGTGTGCGTGTGCGCGTGCGCGTGCGCGTGCGCGTGCGTGCGTGCGTGCGTGCGTGCGTGCGTGCGCGCGTGTGTGTGTGTGTGTGTGTGTGTGTGTGTGTGTGCGCGTGTGCGTGTGCGTGTGCGTGTGCGTGTGCGTGTGCGCGCGCGCGTGTGTGTGTGTGTGTGTGTGTGTGTGTGTGTGTGTGTGTGTGTGTGTGTGTGTGTGTGTGTGTGTGTGTGTGTGTGTGTGTGTGTGTGTGTGTGTGTGTGTGTGTGTGTGTGTGTGTGTGTGTGTGTGTGTGTGTGAGGCGAGAAGCGGAAATGCCCGTGTGTTCGGATTTCGGTGCACGTTAATTAGATCCCCAGGTGGTCAAAATTAATCCGGAGCCCTCTACTACGGCGCGCCTCATTGCCTGTGTAGTGCCGGCGCGTGAAACCTCATAATCAGTCAAATCAGATATTTTAGGGCGATTTTAACGTGTCATTAAACTTAAAGAGCAAAACACAGCTGCTGAGCACCGATAAAGCCGCGCAGCTTTCACCCTCAACTGTACGTTAATTGTCACGTATGGGAACTATCGGGCTGTTTTCGTGAGTCTTTTACAAATGCCACTCGGGTGCGTTTTTGTCCATGTGCATGCCGCATATATCCAGGAAACTGGCCAAATGCACAGCGCCTGCTTATTAACCCAACGCGCGCGTGAAACAGACGGCGCAGCATTTCGACGTCGTGAGGCACCAACGAGAACTTGGGTTTCTTTGTCGTGTGTTATTTCGCAATCATTATTTGCTGAATAAATAAATAAACTGGACTTTCAACAAGAAAATAGCTTTTTATGCCATCGTCAAATGGTATCTACTCCGACTTGGCTTCCTTTACGTTCCATAGCAGCTCACTTCACCATGACATCATACCGAAATTTAACGCGGCCTCTTTACAATGGAGATGTGTTCTTTTGGGAAACGTGCACCATATGGAAAGACAAAGTGATCGGGTATACGCCGTGTTTTTCATTCGACGTGTTGGCCGTATCTTTAAGAAGTTCGCGCACATTTCTTTCATAACTGCCTGAAAACAGCATCCAGAAATGACTTACAATTTTCCTTTCCTATTGTTAAAACATTGCGCGCCTTCCTTTGGTAGTAAACGGTTGCATTATAAAAAGGTAATCGTGCATCGACAAGGAAAATTACCAGTTCTATTTTGCTAAGTTTTCATAAGTGACTCGCACTGTTAACTTTCTCTCTTAAAGGAGTACTGACACCAAATTTTTGCTTCATGTTTTTTTTCGTTAGGTTTTATAGGTGCAATATTTGGTAAATGTTGCCGTGAATGGGTATTCTAGCGATTGCGCGATTACAATGGCGACCTTCGGAAGCCTATTTATGGCCCCTTTAAAGCATGCATGGCCGGGTTGTTTTATGTTAACGCCTGTATATCCTTGGACAAAAGTAATATCTAGATAGAAGGCTCAAACATTGCCTTGTTGCTGGATCCTCATAATTGCTCGAAAAAATTAATTTGCTGGAGAAATTTTATATGCAAGCTAAATAAATTTATGTGCATCATATGGGTGTGCGAGCCGTACATGTCGCCAGCTAATTACAATCGTGTGTTTTCCCTTCATATATACATTGCCGCAGTAATTACGGTTGATTTATGAAATAGATTAAAGCCCAAAGTTCATGTACTTTAAAGTGCCCCTTTCTTGTGACATTTAGTCATTGTTATAGCCCCTCTGATCAGCGAACGTTCCAACTAGTCCACACCTTGCACCTTTGTTTGAAATAGACAACATGAAGTGGGTTGTTTTATATTTCAACTTCCCCATAGACATTTCACCTACCTCGAGCGCCAAAGTCAGAGCACCATGATATTGTTACATATATGAAACAATAAAACAAAACAAAGACCAAACCCTGGTGTGACACCCGTTTTCCAGGAGATACTGCCTGTACGAAAGCTCATTGGCCTATTTAAACGATCTTTTCTCATTATACAAACGAACCTTCCAAGTAACCTGAAAATGTTTGCTTTTGTTCCCTTCCAGTAGCATTGCACACACTATCTTCAGATTTTTCCTGGTGTAATTTTTATTCGTAAGAGGTTCCAATGCATCGAACACTTGTCGCGTTCTGCTTGGCGCGAAACGAAATACAGGGCGCCAGGCGCTCTCGGAAAAGGCGGGGTGCTGGGAATCAGGCACGCTGTTTCGCGCATTCCTTTCTTCCTGCATGCCTTATTTTTTGTTTCCGTCGCCGCTCCGTCCCTTCTGTGCGTCGCGAAGGAAGTTTCAGCAGCCGAGCGCGAAATTGGGGATGGCCGAAAAAAAAAAAAAAAAGACCGAAAGAAATGGCTTTCGTCCTTGGCCAGCGTCCTACCCTCCTCTCACACGCGCACACGTGCGCGCCCCTCGTATTGCCCCTCGCAGAGGGGTCCTCCCCTCCTGCTCCTTTCGCCTGGCAGCCGGCGATGGGGGGTCCAGGTCTTTTCGGTACAGGGCGGTTCGGTACAGGGAGTTTCGGTACGGTCTTTTCGGTACACGGACGTTTCGGGACACGGGCGTTTCGGGACACGGGCGTTTCGTGACACGGGCGTTTTGGTACAGGACATTTCGGTACAGGGCGGTTCGGTACAGGTCGTTTCGGTACGAAAAGGAACTCGAGCGAGCGTTTGAGGCGGCCAAATTCGCGTGCGTTGTTAACATGGGAGTTGCAAGCACGCAAATTGAACCTGTTTATTACAACTGTTGTTGCTTGTATTTTTTCTGCGCTATTTTACGCCAGTAGAAATTTATACGGTCTTGCCAAAAAAAATGCCTATTTGCGTAACCGTAGCAAGAAAATGTATAACTTATTCATTTTCGTTTCTTTAGCGACAATATCATGTATTTTCTACCCGCCGCGGTGGCTGAGTGGCTAAGGCGTTGCGCTGCTGAGCACGAGGTCGTGGGTTCGATTCGCGGCCACGGCGGCCGCTGTTCTGATGGAGGCGATAAGCAAAAACGCCCGTGAGTACGGGATTTCCGCGCACGTTAAAGATCCCCAGGTGGTCGAAATTAATCCAAAGCCCTCCGTGGACTACGGCGCGCCTCATCGCGTGCGTTGCGTCGGCGCGTTAAACACTGCAATAAAAAAAGAAAAACTAAATATTCGTCCTCTGGCGGGGCTGAATTTTTTATTTGCGCCCTCGCGTTTCCCATCCCGTTCTCGCCCACGTGATCGCTTGCGCTTCGGCGCATTCTCCGAAAAAAACCATGCCTTGGTACCCCGAATGGTTAGCGGCATAAATGTCAGCGGGAGTCCGATCTTAGGGCTAGCGTTTTAGGCAAGCTCCGCCGCAAGCCATGCACGCTCCTCCACCACTCCCCGAGCGTCCAGAGAAATTCTGGGAAGACAGGTGACTGACCCCACGGGGAACCTCCATTGGGATTCCGCGGCCCTTCGGTGCAAAATTTTGGTCCAGAATAAAAAATTTACGGGTTTAAGAAGTTCTCGCTGCCTGAACATATCAGTTGATTCTTTATTTTGTTTTTGTTTTGATTTGATTTTGCACAGGATCTCTAGGATCTATTTTTTTTAAGACGGCTTCTGAGCTTATATTCTGATTATTTAACGCCTACTTACGAATCCGCATACTTTTCAAGCGATTTCTCCTGTAAATATTTGTTTAGGATAGTTCCTCGATCCTGTTTCATTTGGTTACTTTTCGCATAAATGTTCTTTGAATCGATTATTCAATTACTTAGACATTCTTTTAAATTGTGTTCTGAGTAGCGAAGTTCTTTGTCACAAAAGTACCGTATGTAAACTTCAGAGGTAGCAATGAGCCACAATCCAACGTGGCTCCTATACGGGGACGCTGCTTTGACGTGCATGTTTGCTGCGGGAAATATTTCTTACGTACTAAGCGCTCTTCCGGGCTGTTAAACTAAGTAAACACCTATCTTATAAATAAGAATGAAATGGTTTAACAGTGCAGTTAGAAACATTATCCGTCGGAATAGTAGCGCTAAAGTGTTACACTGGGTTTTTCACTTACATCATCCCACACGATTTGAGTTGCAGCGGCTCATTTTAACCTATGCTGTAACAACTTTGCAACTTCTCCTAAACTACAGCTTTTTTTCATTTCGCAGAAGCGTGGCAGTAACAACCCCATGTTACTGGGTTCATGGCCGTCAAGTATGTCATCAATCTGACTTGTCAAGGCAGAAGAACAAGCAAGCCCAGGAGGAGAAAAACGAAGACAACGGCTGAAACGGCGTACTTGCGAAATTCAATTGCTTTAACACATGTACTACGTATTTGGATCGATTGTTAATGGTAAAATAAAACGCACATGTTCTTTCATCTTAAAGAGTGTCAGTGTTGTTATTTACGCTAGCTGGCATGTTCCTTGCTTTAAAATTCCGCCATTTCTTAGTTTGTTATTTTGCCGCGGACTGCCTTAATTGTGTGTGTTGGTCAGTGTAGGGATCAAATGTATGAACATGCAGTCTAAAATGCCATTTTATACCTTTCAGGAGTTTATGCGGACGAGGTTTGAAGTGCTCGCTTATCATGCAGTCAACAATCGTCTATCTAAGAAAAAGTTAACTTATAATATTTTCATCTAGTTATTGTTGCATGTATATTAGATACATGTAACTGTAAGTTATCTGTACATTGCTGCAATATTACCGCTCGTAAGAGAAACATTGCTTGAACGTCATATCAACAGTGCGCGGATGCGGCCCTCGTGGGGAAAAAACGTATCTGTAAAGTCGCAGTAACGTTGTAGGAAGCATCGCTTGAACACGATAGCGACGTTTTCTAAATGTTACCCGCACGTTGGAAAAATATAGCTGGAAAGTTGCCGCAAAACTGTAGGAATGTTATTACAACTTCATAAAAACATTGCTTGAACGTTGCAGCGACGTTCTTTGTACGCTAACTTCATGTTGAAAGTGTGGATCTAAAGTTGCTGCAAGATTGTAGCAATGTTATCACAACGTCCGAATGGTACAGGGATATGCTTAAATGTGGTATGCACGTGGCGAAAATGTAGCTGAAATGTTGCTGCAATGTCATCAGAAAACGTCTCATAACGTTGTTCAAATGTGTCCCGCACGTGGCTGAAAGGTTGCTCCAAGAGTGTAGCAACGTTGACGAACGTCAGAAACAACGTTATCCAAACATTAAAACAACACCCTTAAAACGTTGCCCCCCTGTTGGAGCAATGCTAATATCATGTTGACGCAATGTTTCTGGGAAACATTGCACTAACGTTAAAAAAAGCGGACATTAGCCACGTTTTGGCAACGTTAAAGAAGCCATGAAGAGAAAATACAACTTCGTTTAATTTGAAAGAACTAGGATTCAGTATCTCACTCAGCTCCATTACAGCCACAAAAGATGTTTTTTTAACGAAAAAAAAGCGAGAAGTATTTAAAAACTTTCAAATTTTTCGCCACAGTGACGTGTTATGAGCAAGAATGACGTCATCCGGGCCAACAATAAAACATAAATTTCAGTGCGTTAGCTGCACGTTAGCATTCAAGTGATGCGGTCAAATGGAACTAGAGGCCCTATTACAGAAGTCCAGTCATCTGTCGTCGCGACAGGTCAGTTAGGCGGCCGTCAATCGCACAAACAAGGTTCCGTGACGTCATAGAAAAATTGCGGGAAATTGGCTAGGGGGTCGTGACTGCTTCACACGTTTTCTTTAATATCTCCGTTATTTGTTCGAAGATTGCCATGGTATTGGTATCATTGTTATCGGGAGTAAGCAGTCTGTCTAATAAACCCAACTTGTATTTTGTCTTCATGGCTCCTTTAAAGGGGCACTGACACAAAATTTTGAAGGCGAGATAACTTCGGAGATTGATTGGTGGGAACACATATACATCATCTGCAAAATATCAGCGGCGAAGACAGCCTAGAACATATTTAAAATCAATTTTAAAGTGTGCGAAACGCAACCGAGCAGCCAGCAGAGGACCACGCGCAATCGACATCCCGAAGATATTGTGTAAATAAACAACATCCAAACACGTCACGGGTTTGTATTTGCCGCTTCCGCACTGCCGGCGTTTTCCGCCGGCTCGCCCGGCTCGCCGCTCCAATCGGAGGGCCGGAGGGCGGAGCTTCTGCTCTCGAGAACGAACGACCCGATCGTTGGCGGCGGAGGCGCCGTGGTTTCGTCAGCTAATCGGGCAGCTGGCCGCGACCAAAGTTCTACAGCAATTCCAGGCACTCTGTTTCTATTACTGTTTATTACCATTGGATGCGAAAACACGCCGGAGACACGAAAAGCCCACTGAGCTAGCCGCACCGTCGCTGTGCAGGCGGTGGCCGGCCCAGGCCGGCGCAGGTAGCTCGAGTGATAGCTTGTTACCGCTGCAAGAAATTGTCCCCAAGTCCCGACCATGGTGGCTTACATTAGAAAGGAGTTAATGCTGCGATGGCGGGTTGCATTAAAAATTGTAATCTGCACCGCTTACGAGAGCGGCACTCGAATATCCGCCGCAGTGCTAAGCCGAACACATCTGTAGGCGGACCTGCAGGCAGACCGGCCGGCTGCTCCCAGCGCGCGTCTTGCCACCCACCGTCTTGAGCGTCGCGCGTCCTTCTTTAGCCGCGGTAGCATTTGCACTCGCAGCGCCTGCGTCACATCCACGGTCGCTTTTTAATTAAGCGCCTCACGAGATCAGTACGTGAGGGCATTCGCAGAAACTGCCGTCGATGCGGATTCGACAGTGCTACGGCGGCTCTGCTCTGTGATATCCCTCGGACGGTCACGTGGTCAGCTTTGTTCACACAAAATCCACAAAATCCATCGTTTCGCGGCACTCACTGAAACCGAAACTGCGACTGGCCGCATTGAAAATGCCTCTAATTAAACAACCGTCGCACGCTGACGAAAATGAGGTTTCTACAGGTTATAAGTAGGTCACTAGCTACTTATCGCAACAAAAAAAATAAGAAGCAAAATTTTTGTGTCATTGATTTGATTGATTGATTGTTGGGGTTTAACGCGCCGACGCAACGCAGGCGATGAGGCGCGCCGTAGTGGAGGGCTCCGGATTAATTTTGACCACCTGGGGATCTTTAACGTGCGCCGAAATCTCGTACACACGGGCGTTTTTGCTTTTCGCCTCCATCAGAAAAGCGGCCGCCGCGGCCGGGAATCGAACCCGCGACCTCGTGCTCAGCAGCGCAACGCCTTAGCCACTGAGCCACCGCGGCGGGGAATTTTTGTGTCAGTGCCCCTTTAAAGGGACACTGAAGTGAATTTGTCAAGCTCCCGTTTTTGCCTGCACTGTGTAGACTGGCTCAAATTAGCACACTTTTCATCGTTTTTACGATTGACAAATCGGTAATTGTTTTACAAAGCGCGAAAGAAGAAAAACTACCATGCGCGGTTTGCGGCGGCCGCACCAACTAAAGCTGTGACGTTAGGAGGAGCGGGCACCGTGATTGGACGATGCCCAAGGTGAGCAACCAAACAAGTTTCGGTTTCGGTTTCGGTTCTGTAAAACACAACAGTTGGCGTTGTTGGATGGGCATTCTCAATAACTCAGTAATCATCGTACCGCGCTTCTGCCATGTTGTCAGCTGTAAAAATGCATAAAGATAAGCCTCCTAGGACGGGTGTAGCCCGAAAGAACAAATTCCCGTTTGACCCCTTCCCGTTTGAACCCAATCCCGAAACGCCCTTCCCGCTTGACCCGTCCCGTGTGCGCCCGTTCCCGAAACGACCTTCCCGTTTGGGCGCTTCCTGTTTCAGCCCGTTCCCAAAACGCCCTTCCCGTTACAACCCGCTCCCAAAGCGCCCTTCTCATTTGAACCCGCATCGTTGCAACCCATTTGAATTTCTGAAAATATGCGTTACCATTGTTCCCCAAAATGTGATTACAAGCAACAGGTCATGCACTAAAAACTAGTATGCACCAAATTTTCCGGAATCGACCGATATTTCCGGCTGATAAAAGTTCCCGAATGCCTTAGGCCGATACTCCCCTCTTGACACAAAATTTGTAGTGACGAAAATGTACTATAAAGATACGCAATATCTTGAGGAATGCACCATTGGATTTTTCTGCAGTTGGTGTTGGTACGTGCGGGTGAAATTTATTTATCAGCCGCTCTTATGCTCATTGTTTGGAGCGGAGCTTTGTCTTCTGGTTGGAGAGATATATAGATCAAAGATGTCCGTAGGAGAGACTTTAAAAAAGTCATAAACATGTGCAGAAATCTGAGAATCGGCTACAAATGCCTTTCCTGCGTGAGTAATGGGCATATATTTTTATTTATTTACTGATACTTTACGGCCGGGTCAGGCTCATGCCGGAGTGAAAATAAAAACACATCAGTATTGGTTGGCGTTGTTTAAAAACGCCCCACACAAATAAGTAAAAGACATAAATATGTAATAGACGCAAAGGGGTACGAACAAGGATATGCATTCGTAATGTTATCCAATTTTAAAATACGACGATTCAATCAGAACACATGTTTACAATACTTGGGAAAATTCTTCTAACGATACCCAGTTCACTGTTAGTTCAGTTAACTTATTCCAGTAAGAAATTGCACGAGGAAACAAAGAGAACTTTCTAATAGTAATTCAGCTGATTGGCTGTCTAATAGTCTTATTATGATGTCTTCTCGCTAATCGTCTGAAAGGCCCTTGGAGGTAGTATTCCCGCGACAATTTTAAGTTTCTGTAGTAAAGAAAATTTAGGCTAAAGACGACCCTTCGCTGCTTAAGTTTTTGAAGGTTTGCCCTACTATGCAAATTGAGTACGCTAGAGTGACGGGAATAAACAGAATCAATAAAACGCAAAGCGAAGTTTATATTTTTCGCCGCTTCTCATGACTTCGATTTTTTATAGCCAGATGTGGCATATGTATCCAGAACATACGGTTGCTTTATTTTTATACATCTTTTTATCTTTTACAATTTTCATCTGTTTCTTTTCGACATTGATCTACACTTGCGCTATTATAATGATTAAATAAGTTAGTCCGCCACATACGATTTTTTTCAAAGTAAGGGTGTTTTTGCGATTTTTTATTTGTGCTCCCGCGGCGCTTTTCCGGGCTTTTTGATTTTATCGTTTTTTGGTTTGTTAATTTAAAAGACTTGTTTGTTAATTTAAAAGATTTGTTAATAATTTAGTAATTGTTAATTTGTTTGTTAAGCTTTGTTAATTTAAAAGATTTGTTAATTGGTATGACGAATTGTAACCAAATGTTGTCGTCTCTAGATTCAAAAAGTGAAGCCCAGGTTTGAAAAGCAGTCAAGGACTCTGGATGTACTGAGCATGCTATCGCAGCGGCTGTGAACAAACGGAAATAAATGAAAAACAATATGAAAATGTTTTTTATAACGTTTCATAAACTGGGTACGTTATTCCGGGAACGGGCTAAATAGGAAAATACGAAACGGGAAGGTTCTTTCGCCCGGGATGAAATGGGAAGGAACAAACGGGAAGGTTGAAATGGAAACGGGTTCAAACGGGAACGGGCCAAGTGTGAAATGGCGAAACGGGAAGGCTGTTTTGCGCCGGGTTGAAACGGGACGGGACAAGCGGGAAGGGTGAAATGGGAATGGGTTCAAACGGGAACCTCCCCCTAGGACGGCTTGAAATCGTAGCATTCACTAGCCGAAACCTACGCAGTGCATGAACGCCCTCCGCGTACCCGCAGACGCCCAAATGTCATGCGCTTTTCCCCCATATTTGGAGCTTGCCTCCCTAATGCCTGTATCGTAAAAAGCGTGTTCGCACCAGGCCAAGGGTCTGTTCATTCTGGCCTGTGCCCACTGCCTGCAAGCAGTCGGTGCTTATGGCAACAGCACGCCAACGAGAACTCGCTAGCGCGTCAGTGCCAGCCTGCGCGCGTTTTGTGAACTAGTTTGTGGAGCCATGAACGTTGCGGCCCAAAAAAAAGGTGAACTCAATATAGAAAACATCGGCGGAAAACGAAAAAGTTAACTTACAGAAAAAAAAGCACGTACCCGCGGGGATTCGAACTCCGGACTTGCAAAATACTTGCGGTGGCACATCTAGCGCCCCAAACAACTCGGCCATGGAGCGGGCTCAGCTGGCCTTGGTAATATAGGGTATATATTTCGGTCAACCGGTTTACACTTTTATTTAGTTTTGGCATTTCAAGCAGCTTAGGTGACTATGTGTTGTATTGCGCTCGTGCAGTAAGCGTCGCCCGAGTTTCCAAAATAGCTCACGTCTAGCAATTGCATTTCGTAAACGGAAAAGCGTTCGCAGATGCGTAGTCGTGCTGCTGACCGCTGTGCTTGTTCGCCCAGCGCAAAAAAGTGCTTCCCGCGCCCTAGTTTTACGCTGTACGGTAAAAATATCAGTTGATTTTATTTGCTTAGTACCTATATTGACTTCGCTGACTCTTCTCCCGCCTTCAAGAGGCCTTATATTTTCCTACTGGCGTACCAGTCAGCGAAGCGTCGCATGTGCGCTTGTGCAGCGCTTGTGTGAAGCGACCTTGACTTGGAGCTAGATACAGTGTACAAACTAACCAAGTAAAGAAAGGCAGATTCTACCATTCACAAACGTGTCCTGGCTTCGTTTCAACTGAGCGAACGAATTGCGATGACCCGTCGGCGGCCGGCGGACGAAACGCTGGGCCGACAGTTCTCTGACAGTGCTCTGAAGGCAGGGGAGCCGTGCAGTAGCGCAGCCAATTGCGAGCTCGTCTCCTCTCGACGTCACACGAAAACGCCGCAGAAAATGGGCGAGCGTAAAGAGAGGAGGACAGCATTTTCGAATTAATTTTTCTACTAAATAAAATCGCGTAAACGCGCCCAGGGTGGTCGAAACATGGTCTGGGGACTCCGGACTACAATTTGCGCAAGTAATCCCGCAATGTTTACATATCACTTCAGAGTCCCTTTAAAGGGGCCCTGAGATGGATTTAAAAGTGTTTTTGTTTGTGTCAAAAAACTACTCTATAGTTCTTGTAGAAACAAGTCCAAAAATAGTAAGCATGTGCGCTCACGCTAACAAAAGTTATTACCCGGACGAGACGTTATTACTCGGACGAGTGGGCACGGCGAAGCGGCAGGGAACATGCCGATAACCAAGAAATTCTCGTTCACTGTCCAGGCTTTCCTGCTAGTCATCACAACCAGCACGTGCCAAGCGTTTCCTGTGCATGACGCAAGATACGACAGCGTATTCTGCCAGAACTGGTCACCAACGGTTCTACATCTGGTTGGACCTCGTGACCTACTCTCGACCGGGACAACACCACTGCAGGCTATAAAGGAAGGCCCACAGCATTTCTTCTTCAGTGGGCACGGCGAAGCGGCAGGGAACATGCCGATAACCAAGAAATTCTCGTTCACTGTCCAGGTTAGTTCAACCTATTCCGCAGTTCGCAGTGATGATCGTACACTCCTTGTTCTGCCGTGCCCACGGACATGTGTTTTTATTGCGTACAGTTGTTTTCATGCCTGTAAACTCGCCGTCTGCGGTGACGTAGAAGAAAATCCTGGTCCAACAGTCGAAGAAATGTTTGAGCAACTAATGAAGGGTCAGTCATCAATTTTAACAGAGCTTTCTGATATCCGAAGTAGGCTGACAGCCCTGAAAATACTGTCACTTTGTTAAATATCCGTTGGACCGAAGTGGATAAGGTGTTACACGATGTACGCAAAAAATCTTCGCAAATCCAGACACTACAGGATAAAGTTCTTTCCCTTGAGAATGTAATTGAGCAACAGATTAACAAAATAACTGACCTTGAAGACCGCAGTCGACGGTCCAATCTTGTTGTCTATGGTATTGAGGACCAGGCTGATGAAAGTGATCAAGTGTTGCGTGCGCAAGTCCTCGATAATGTGTTCACAAAAATACTCAAACAACCCAGCACATCTGTTGCAAGAATTCACCGTCTCGGGAAGCGTGTTGGAAATAGACCAGTGATTGTATATTTCCAGGATTTCCTGGAGAAGGAAGCTATCCTGCATAATGCCAGCAAACTCAAAGGCTCTGATATATTAATCCAAAACGATTACAGTCAATCCACACTACGCAAGCGCAAACTGTTATGGCAATCCGCGAAAGCCGACAAGGCAAACGGCAAAAGCGTTTCGCTTATCTATGATAAGCTGAAGATCGATGGTGTAACTTATACCTGGGATGACACTAGACAACAACGCATTGCCATGAGCACTCGTGTAACTCGTGTTGAACCCTTTCCGGGTACTGCGCACAAGGCATCTGCAAACAAAGTCGCACCTACAAACGAAGTCGCACCTCCCGATACTGCGCACATGGCATCTGCAAACAAAGTCGAACCTGCCGTACCTTGACGGGAAGTTTGCGGTGCATCAAAACAGCTAAGGATCCTAAATGTGAATGCCCGAAGCATAGCAAATAAAACTGCTGAGTTAGAAAGTCTCTTACAAATATGATCCCCATCTGACGGTCATAAGTGAAACATGGTTGCACGATGGGATCAGCGACGACTCTATTGCACCTGACTCGCACCAAATATTCCGTCGCGACCGCTCTTCTCGGGGAGGAGGAGTTGCTGTCATATTAAAAAAATCGTTCTCAGTCACTCTGCTTCCGCAGATTGATGCTCACCAAAGCCTCTTTTTGAAAGTAACTTTCTGGGGTCATGTGTTTACAGTTTGCGCGGTATACAGGCCACCGTCTTCCCCACCCGAATTTCTAACGATGCTTTTGGATTATATGACAGCAACAAACCTCGGCAAGATTATTATGGCGGGTGATTTTAACATGCCATCTATAAACTGGACAAGTGACCACTTTTCCCAAACAGTGGATAATCCACTTCTTGACATAATGGTGGCATGTGACTTGGACCAAGTGGTAAAGGAGGTCACCCGTCCGTCCGGTGATGGTGGCACCATTTTGGATCTCGTTTTTATCAGTGAAGCTACGTTACAGCATGATGTTTGCATAGAAGATGGTATATCGGACCATAAGCTCGTTTTTATTACTTGTTCCATTAATAACTGTGCTAAAAACGCTAAGCCCAAGGCAAAAGTTATTAGTAACTTTGCCCGTGCTGACGACCAGGCAATATTAGACGAGCTTTGGGCGTTTGCCGACAACGTATCAAACAAAAATCCCCTCTCACTATGGCTTGAATTTAAGAGGATGGTCCTCGATTGTATTCGTACCTATGTCCCTCCTAAAAAAATCAAAACAAACCGAGCTAGTCCCTGGGTAGACAGGAATATCATTCATTTAAAGCGGAAACTGAAACGGGCCAAGAAAACAAAACCCCCTAGACCTGAACTCATTCAGAGTCTTAAAACACAGCTTTCAGCAAGTTTATCTACAGCCAGAAAAAAATACTTTTTGACCTCGTTGCCAAATTTCATAAAAACACAACCACAAAAGTTCTGGCGCTATCTGGGCGGCAGTAAAAAACGCTTGGAGCAAATTGAACAAAACAACGTCGTTATAACTCAACCGAAAACCATTGCTAATACAATGAATGAGTATTTCCATTCGGTCTTCTCTCCCCAGACTGAAATCAACGGGCTGTTTACGAATGTGACTGATATTGATCCTGACTTTATATCTTGCGAAGGCGTTCTCGCACTTCTGCTGGATATAAATGAAAAGTCGTCAGAAGGGCCAGACCTAATTCCAAATGCTTTTTTGCGCCGTTATGCCGAGCCGATATCGCACATTTTGACCGCCATCTTTTGTTTATGCTTGCGCCACTCAGTCTTGCCTGATGATTGGCGCCTAGCCCGCGCTGTGGCTGTTTTTAAAAAAGAAAATAGCTTGAAAATGGGAAATTATCGACCCATCTCACTAACATCAACCTGCTGCAAAATTTTGGAACACATAATCGCCTCTTTTATTAACAAATTTCTGGAAACAAACAGCGTCCTTTCCGAGTTCCAACATGGGTTCCGCAAAAACCTTTCTACCACTACTCAACTTGTTACAACCACTCATGAAATCGCACAAGCTTTAGATTCATCTAGCCAAATAGATTTAGTCTTTCTTGACTTCAGTAAAGCCTTCGATCGCGTACCCCATGATAAACTACTCACTAAGCTTTCTTCTTTGGGTCTTCCTGCGTTTATAATTAACTGGATCAAAGCATATTTAACAAACAGAACACAGTTTGTGGAAGTCGACGGGTGCGCATCTGAAAGACTTGGTGTAACATCTGGCGTTCCACAAGGCAGTGTTTTGGGACCAGTTCTTTTTTTAATTTACATCAATGACATAACATCTGCTATTGACCCGAGAGTTTCTATTAAATTGTTTGCAGACGACTGTCTTATTTTCAAGGAAATCACGGGCACCGATGACCAAGTTTTGTTAAACAGCAGTTTGACGGGAATTGGTCAGTGGTGCGCTACCTGGGGTATAAGCTTGAACGCCGACAAAACAGTTCTACTTCGTGTAACGAACAAAAAACAACCCTTTCAATTTTCTTATTCAATAAATGGTGCACCAGTGGTAGAAAAAAGCCAGTACAAATACCTCGGGATAACGTTCACCAATACTCTGTCGTGGTCAAAGCACATAGAAAACATCTGCGCATCTGCCACACGCAAGTTAGGCTTTTTACGGCATAAACTCAAAGCGTCACCAACGCATGTCAAATTACTGGCCTTCAAAATGATAATACTTCCTAAACTGCAATACGCTTCGGTTGTATGGGACCCCTTCCTTAAAAAAGATAAATACCAGCTTGAAATGGTGCAAAGACGCGCTATACGGTTCATTTTCAACAAATATAGGACCACTGACTCACCAACTTCTCTAATGCTGGCGAACAAAATTTCTACCCTGGAAGATAGACGAAAAATTGATAGGCTGAAACTGTTGTTTGCTCTTTATACTGGTTCCACAAAGGTAAATGCATCGGTATACATTCAGCCATTTCAATCGCGCCCCACGAGACATCGGCACACGCACAATTTGCTTCCGTATCGAGCCCGCACAAACATGTTCAAGAATTCGTTTTTTCCACGTACAGTATCGGAATGGAATTCGCTGCCTGAAGTGGTCTTCACATCTCAGTCCATTTGCCATTTTGAGCGTGCCATATTGTCTGTACTGTAGTCTGTACTCGACTTGCTTTACTGTTTATCGCAATTGTGATTGTATAATAGGGAGATATACTCGTCTCCGTTGTTCTGATGGTCGTGTTAACCTGTGTTTAAGCTCATCTATACCTCTCTGTATAATGTACTTATCTTCTTGTATTTTGTGTACGCTTGTTTTTATCATTCATCTATCACGCTTACGTGTGTTTTCCACTGAATTTTTGTGCCTCTCCTGCTTGGTCTTTTTCAAGACCGCAGTATATTGTAAATAAATAAATAAATAGAACTATTTGTTGGCTCGGCGGCTTGCGATGACGACATAGTTCGACCTCGTCCGAGGCGAAGCACTCATTTCATGGTTGGCCACCGGAGTGTCCGCGATTTTTGACGGCGGCGGTCGTTGGTTTACAGCGTCGTCGTTACCATGGTTACTTCAGCGAGTGGGTCGCACATGAGACGACGACGCCCTTTTTTTTAAGCAACCTTTTCAGTCCTTACGGACTTTGAGCAGGAGGTACTGGTGGTTGCGGAAGTCAACCTTGCATGCGCGAGAGTTTCCGTGAACGGTAACTTATTTTTACCGTCGCTACATAACGATACAGCGGTTAGAATTAGCGAGCTCCCTGCGCCTGCGAAATGTACGCTCGGGTCTCGATTAGATTACCATAAGGTTTCCAGAGAACGCCTTCCCCCGAAACATCGCCCACCTCCTTTTACGAGTTAAATATTCAACTGAAAGACGCGCCCACCCCGTAAAATCGATGGCTTTAGCGCCGATGAGTGAACAAAACAAACCCGAATCATCTATTCATGTGTAGATGCGGTCACTTATTCGTCCTTTCCGCGCTTGACCCGGAAGTTCGGCCGTCTCGAATTTTTTCTTGCCATCTCCGCAGTTTTGGTTGGCGGTGCGGCCACCTTTTCGTAGTTTTTCGCACCTGACCCGAAAGTTCGCCCATCTCGTATTTTTCACTTGATATCACTGTACTTAAATTTGGGTGGGCGTTCTTCCGGAACTTTACGGCACAGCAAATGCGCTGCGCTCGGCACTTCATGCAAGCAATCTTAGTTGATGTTGTTTACTACATTCTTGCTAAATGATGATCAGGAGCACGATGAAGGACAATTTTTTCCAGAATGAGCGAGCAAAATCTCCGCCCCTACTCCAGCCTCCCACGCTTCCAATGGTTCAGATGTCTTTATGAACTAGCATAGCTCTTTTATGCTTTTAAAAACGTGTTGCGCAAGGTAATATAGGTAACTGCGGAATCATTACAATATATCTTACTCATTTTATATCGAAATATTTCGCGGAGGCGTGAATTCTGGTTAATACAATACTTGGTCCTAATTGTTCACACTAGATTGCGGCGTCAACGTTATGTTTTCTATTTTTTAAGCTCTACAGCAGAAGTATACGGCTCTTTTAAAAGAAAATTGTTGTATTGTGAGAGTTCAATCTAAAACGTCCAAGATTCAAGCTATTTCAAGCGTAAGCGAACAGTTCTGGGCAAAAAACTTTTTGTGTCATTTGCTTTGAGACAAATTCACCAGATGTCGCTACTTGGCAGAGTCGGTAAGCCGGAATGCAGAAACCGCAGAGTGCAATACTTTCGTTTTCAGCGGCATACGGCTACTCTTGCTTCATTTAACACGGTAAACGGTAAAGCGCGCTGAGGACACTAGGCAACAGGTTCATTCAGAAGGCCGGTGCAGCAAACCACACTTTCCGGCGATAATGACTTGATGGGAAGCAATGAAATGAAACTCTTTGGCAGGAGTTGTCGTTACGGGATGCGCATGCTCTTCCCCTTGTCGCGACCGGCGCTGAGAATCAGCTGCGACAGCGTTTGGGCTTGAACTGATTTATTCAGCCCGCCTTAGCGCACTTGAGCGTGCGCCTCGTGATCACGAGCAGAGCCCGGCGTCGTCCAAGCGCTGCAAGCGCTGCGTGCCGAGCTCCGCCTTCGTCGTCAGCGCGGCGCTCCCTTGGCGCGCGATCGTTACCACCTCATAACTGATACAACGTCGAGGGTACGCTCGAAACACAGATGGTGCAAAGAGTCCTTTCGGGTACAGCGTCCAAGAAAGCAAATGCAAAGAAAACTGATGATACACACCAGACAGGGAGCGCTGAGCGATCACGCTGCAAGCGTCGTTGCTCCTGCGTTCACTGTATCCTTCCGCTGAGAACGGAGGAGCGTCACGCTCGGTTTGACCCGGAGTGTTAGTGCTTTACACCCCGGTATAAAACAAATATGTGCGACTGTGTAAACGCACACACACACAAGAGATGTTTTTTGTAGCTTTCTGATGTTTTTACGCTCGTAAAAAATTGATTAAATCAAGAGCGCACTAACACGTCACGATTAGTTCAAGAAATAGCCGTTGCACTCCGATACCATCGACCCCCCCAAAAACCCCATCTCAGGGGCCCTTTAAGGGGAAACGTTGTGGAAATGTTCGGGCAACATGCTGTGCTACCAGGGAAATAGTGCGCGCTAAACGCTAGCTCCCGCTATACTAAAACTCTCTAGTGAAGCGCTTGCCCCGGTGTCCAGCAGTGCTTTAAAGGAGCCATGACGAGAAAATGCAAGTTGGTTTTATTCGAAAGATTTCGTGTTTTATAGTGGTACCAGTGCTTGTCCGGATACATACGGTGCTTTATTCACTGAGAAATTAAACAATTTAGGTTAAAATTTTGATTTTCCCGCCCAATCGTGCGTTTTCGTGGTCCCAAATGACATCACAGGAACCGACCGCACTGCAGCCTAGAATACCTTCATTCACGCATCCGCCGTACAGGGTAGAGACACGTATACGCTGGCGCCGCCATTTCCGGTTGCTCGCTCGCCGCCGAAGCAAGTCATTGTGTCAAAACCGCGCTAAAATTATCGCCGCAACGCGGTTTACTGAAGAAGTTTGAATCATATTGTCTGTTTCGCGTTGCTAGGTCTCGTGGGAAACGAAAAGAATAAGGCGTTGAGCCCGTTGGCCCAATTGCGGCGGCACGGGACCGTTCAAAGGTTGTCTCCACCCTGTACAGCGGTGTTGGTTTGTTCCTGCGTTTCTTTACGTTCCGTAACCTAGATGGCGCCACCATACCGTGGTAAGCGTTTGGTTTGTTTTTGCCCGCATTTAAACCTGGCTTGTTTTTGTTCTGGGAGAAAATATTCGTTCCCTGAAACAGTGCTCGCTCGACAAATGGGGTCACGTAAGACACCGTTGCTTGCGTCAATCAGCCACTGTCGTCTGAGAGAACCCCAAGCCCCGTAGTGCTGTGCAGCTAAACCAAGCATGCTGTGCGCAGTACGAACAGCAGAACGCATCAGTACTTCTATGTTTACATGTGCTTTCGTAACTTCCACTGTTTGTCCCATCATTCTTATTGCTTTGTAAAGAATGTGCCCTAAATTTAAGCGCAAATCGCTCGTTCGTCTAGTTTGTAAGCTCTACCTAATTTGCGTCTGCTTCTGCCAGCCTCCGCCAATCGCAGAGCTTAGCTCATGTGACATCATAGGTTGGGAAATGAGCTGGTGGGTCGCATGACCATTCCCGTTTTCCCTAATTATGTAGCTTATTTGAGCGCAGTTTACGTTAAAAGTGGTGTCAGTGTGATTCTAACGAGACAATCTTTTGAATGAACCAAACTTGTGTTTTCTCTTCATGGCTCCTTTAAACTCTCGCCCCGCTACGGCGAGGTAGAGAAAGGGCGCCGGCACATTTGTCGGGACTCCGAGTCTCTACGCGGCGGGAGCGGTGGCGATGCTTGCCTCTCGGGCGCTTCGATCCGCCGCCGGTGAGCTCACCGACGGCTGAGCCCATTTCCCTGCTTGACTGGGCAGAATCGCACAATGTGACCGACCTGGCAACATTTGTAGCAGCGGACGGGGCTCCGTGCTGCGTCACATACATCCATTTCTTGACGTACGCCAACTGCCTGTGCCATGTTGGGGATCGAACTGCGGGACGCCGTCACAGCTTGCCCCCCTTTATACCTGGAAGGGCTTTGTCAGCCGGCTATCATTCAGAGAAGGCTTCGCCACCCGGCTGAAGTACCTGAATGACATTGAACGATGGGCCAGAGGCAGGCCTGGCCACAGCCGTGGGCTCATCGAAAAGGTAACCAACCGTTCTCTTGCGTTCTTTCTACGTGACACTCTCTTGCCTATGGTGAGCAACCTGTTATGTACAAGGTTTTTTCTCAAGTTTCCCTTCAAGGCGACCTATCCCTTATGATTGTGTCTAGGCCAACTAGTTTTAAAGCCATTGGAGGGTCGTTGAAAACACTATTCGCACTGCCCCGGTCAAACACACGCGTGAGGGGCCACTCCGTGTCTCATTCCCAGCGTCTGACAGGCACAGAGATACAGAAAAGCACCCCGCTGAGCCCGTGAGTGCACGACTAAAATGGCACGAAAGTTTGTCGAAATGCTTGTCGTTTGAGGCGCGCTTAGCCCTAATGCAGAACAAAGTAGGGCTTGCTTCAGTTTTTAGTTCACTGTTGTGGTTTTCTGGGTTATCATGGAAGATGGTGTATGCGCGAGCTGAACACGTCCATTCCCCCCCCCCCCCCCCCCGTGGGCAAGAATATCGGGAATTTTGCTACGTGGGCTGCGGGGTTCAAGGCGCTCCCGCGTCAGCACAGCCTTCTGGCCGTTTTCGTCCGATAGAAGCGTTGTCAGCCCGTGCTAAACCGTAGGTCCAACTCAGAAGTTCCCCCGGCCAATCACAGACGCACGGAGCCCGGTAAGTGTCATTTACGAAGCTTCCTAAACGCAGTTGGATGCCGGAGAGCGACTGGTCCTCTTACTTCCCTCTTCAGACGTAGTAACGGCATGATAGGTTGCTGAAAATGAGGCCGACACAGCGTCCTGTGGGAAGCTCTCACCGTGACCATAATTGAGCACAACCGCTTTACTAGACCGACCCCACCTAGGTGGCGGCAGAGCCATTCCAAGTTCAACATAAATCGCAATTTGAAGGACGCTCCACGGCTACCAGGTGATACCGATATTTGGGGTCCACCCAGTCGCGACAGCTTCATTGGCAGACCTTGCGTGTGGTTCCTTCAAGTCGGAATTTTAAACTAACTTCAATAGCTTCATACTTAAGAAGGGATTCTTCGCGCGGAAAAGATTCAGATATATATGAAGTTTAGGGTAAAGTGAACATCATCGGTGCAGCTTCGTATGCTATGCCCACGGTCTTGTTCTCACTTCTTATTTTTGGGGAATGCAAAGTAGCTATGCATTCAAAAGGAATTATGTGTCCGATATTTGAGTTTTTTGTGGCGCAATAAATGTACTCGGAAGGTAAACATTTGTTATACTTTTGCGGTGGACGTAGGGCAATTAACCTAATGAAGAAGAGGACGTCTGATTGTGCAGCGTTCGGTGAAAAGAGAAGGAAGACGAGGATGATCCGAAGGAAATGATGGGCATTCATAGAGATGTAAGGTAAATAGAGATATTGTTTCTTTTACGGCGGCTTTGGACTCCTTTCTTCCACATCTTATGGTGCCTGGAAACCCGGGAAGGAAGATGTCGGGGCCTACAAGCTGGCGGAACGGGTATCAAACAAAGTGAAAGCGGCAGCGTCGGTGATAAGGTGGATGAGATCTCGGCAAAGATTCGAAGTCATCGGACCATCGGTCTCTTGGAGGGCACCTACGATGCGGACGGCGGACGGCTAAGATCGGCAGAGCCACGGTTGTGCTGCCCAAAGGCGACCAATGGAATGGACGGACGAGTGCGCGACGGTTATGCCTCTTCACCTCTCACGATTGCCCTCGGTGCACGTCGAGGCAGTGATTCCGCCAACGGGGAGGTGAGTGTTGTAACTAATCACACAACGAAAGAGACAGTACCTCGACAGCATGAGCAACGTTTATCACGACCTAATATGGTGCTTGAAGAACTAAAGGCAAAAAGGGACAACGAAAGGATAATAGCTCGACAACTGTGCACTTACGCTAAAGAGACACTAGGCATGGATATAAAGACCAGTGATATATGCTTTAAGTTGAGGAGTTTTATGTGCCAGTTACGGAAACCTGAAGTTGCATTGAGGTGGTTAAATAAGAAACTTGAACAGTTTATACACGTTCACTACTTCAAGGAGGAATGCACTACCTACATTGAATTTGAAGACGAGATGATTGACGTTATGAGTCGATTGTATTATCGACTAAAAGATGACAAGGCTGGTACCACTAAACAATGCAAGATCATTACTACATTGAACAGATCGTCAAATTTCAAAGAGTTCTTTGCACTAACTAAGATGTGCTTCGAACCACCCGATGTTGAAGAGGATGCTGAAGTAGTTCACTTGCCAGAAACATCGCTCCCATCAGCTTGTCTACCGCAACCAAAGGGGAGACTACTTCAATTTCGCTTGCTACCCTTCACATCCAAACGAAAGAAGCCTTGCTTTCAAGTTCACTTGTAGAGTCCTCTGAGATGACCGGAAGAAACATAGCCTTCTCATCAAGCTCCGTAACATCTTCACGCGCCCCATAAGGAGAAGGTCCTGAGAAATGTCCTGCGGAATTGGGACTGCAGGATAGGATGCTTGGCGTGAACAGCCAAAGACTGTCCAAAGATCCGGAGACTGCCATTGTCCATAAAGTACGTCGACGGTGGAACAAAACAGGACACAATGGTAATGGTCGGAAGAGTAAGAATGCATCTCGCATGGACAGGCGATTCAGCAAAAACTCGAAGAAGAAGCTCAAGAACAGCTCTTTTACGACCTCTGTGAATAAGTCCGAAGAATTTGCATCAGAGTTCAAGACCGTAGAAGATGGGCTGCGAATTTCATCCTGGGTACGTCGACGGCAGCGGGACACTCGGCGTGCGCCGAAAAGACGGGTCCTTGTGACAGTCTGAACATGTGTCTGAATCAACGGATTTGACAAGAAAGCATTTATGGACATTAGGATAAGAGCCTTTGTTGTCTATTCTGTGACGGATGAACGCTCAGAAGACCTGGGAGTCATGGTTTTCAGGGTATATTTGCTAACTCCATTTTTGCGTCGATGCGGGAGGATGTTATATTTTTGCGGTGGACGTAGGGCAATTAACCTAATGAAGAAGAGGGCGTCTGATCGTGCAGCGTTCGGTGAAAAGAGAAGGAAGACGAGGATGATCGGAAGCAAATGATGGGCATTCATAGAGATGTAAGGTAAATAGAGTTATTGTTTCTTTTACGGTGGATTTGGACTCCTTTCTTCCACAACCTTCTGGTTGGGTGATCCTTTTTTCGTCTGCTAATTTGTTTACAAAACGGTGACATCACTGTGAATCGTCGCTGAAATGGAGTGAGAAACGCATGTTTTTTACTACAAAGCAGTATATGCCTAACTCACCCCCCCCCCCCCCCCCGGTTTTCATTCCGGTGTCACTGATTTACTCGGCGCCACTCCGGCGCTCCTCCTCATCACCGCTGCCACCTCTTTCACAAACATTTCCCCCCTCGCCACTACCAATGCCCCTTTGGAAAGCTTCGCAGTCGGAAGATATCGGCGGTATTGCGGTTCTCAGATGATGGCGACAAATAAACAGAAGCACGGATGAGCGTAAAAAATGCACTAACGACTACTACACTCTCAAGTATACCTCGGCAAAGTTGGCGCGGCTCACTCAAACTCACTCACAATTTTTTTTTCGAATCACCACTCACTCAAACTCAGACTCAATGCTGAGCAGCACATCTGCGCTCACTCAAACTCAAACTCACATTGAGCGCAAAACTCAGAACTCACTCGGGCTCAAAACTCAAAATGTACTCAGAACTCAAAATGTACTCAAACTCAAAATGTAATCAAAACTCAAAATGTACTCAAACTCAAAATGTACTCAAACTAAATATGAACTCAAAACTCAAAATGTACTCAAAACTCAAAATGTACTCGAACTCAAAGTGTACTCAAACTCAAAGTGAACTCAAAACTCAAAATGTACTCAAACTCAAAATGGACTCAAACTCAAAATGGACTCAAAACTCAAAATGAACACAGAACTCAAAATGGGCTGAGAACTCAAAATGAATTCAGAACTCAAATAGCCTCACAACTCCCTCATGCTAGGAATTTACTCGGGGTCAGATAGACTCTGACTTCATTAGCAGTCAGTGTTTTCAAATTCACGCGTGGTAAAAATATTACGGGTGCAAATTCGCGAGCTCAAACTCTTGCATTTGCCACGACATGACACCGTAGCTATTGTGAGGTCGGAAACAATTTTCGTTGCAGATTTAATACAGCTATACCTACTGCCCATGACGAGTAGCGCTGGTTGGAAGCAATTGTACGTATATATCGGATACCAAACTCTTGATGTAGGCTCCGTGTTCGTGTTCATGACAGAGGCGGTCCAGGCTCGATGGTGTGCTGGGTCCCCAAGTAGAAACAAGCAAGATTGGGTGAGGGGACGTGCGCTCACTGCTCCGTTCATTTATGTCGAAGCTGTTTAGGGTTACGGTTCCGTGCATTCTTGCTCTGCATGCTGAAAAAACGCCTTGTGTCAAAGCGAACTGTCCCCTCGAATCTGTGAAGCCCGAGGCGTTCATGGATATACCTTTGCTGTTTTATTGCGTAGCATTCTTTGCCGAGTACACCCCTCCCACTATCCCCGCCATGACCTTGTAACGCCCTGCATATACACAAATATGCAGATATCACGGAAGTTAAATCTGTAATCATTATAAAAGCGTAAATGTAGAGAATTGATAAAACTAAATGTTAAAAAACTAAAAAAGAAATAAGAAAAATATCGAAAATGGCGAACGTGTAACACGGGAGTCATAGATCGTCTCAGATTGGGTGAAAATGCAGAGGTGTGGCGCTAAAGAATGCGGGGTATCAAATTGAGGGTCTCGAGGAGGGAAATCACGTGGGACAAGCAAAAAGTGCCTCGTTGTTTGCTCAGGCACTTGTATTAGTTTTTATTAGCATTTGCTAGGTGGGATGAGCTCTCGTAGCTTGGAAAAACACCACGCTGTCGTTGTAAGCAATGAATGCCACCATACCCAGCTGTTAACTTCTAGCATGCACGCGTGTGTGAGTGGGTGTGTGTGTGTGTTTGAGAGAGTGTGTGAATGAGAGAGTGAGAGAGTGTGTGTGAGAGAGAGTGAGTGAGAGAGAGTGAGAGAGAGTGAGAGTAAGAGAGTGAGAGTGAGAGAGATTGAGAGAGTGTGTGTGAGAGAGTGAGAGTGAGAGAGTGTGAGTGGGAGAGTGAGAGAAACTGTGAGAGAGAGTGAGAGTGAGAGAGTGAGTGAGAGACTGAGACTGAGTGATAGAGTGAAAGTGAGTGAGAGAGTGGGAGTGATAGAGAGTGTGAGAGAGAGTGTGAGAGAGAGAGTGAGAGTGAGTGTGTGAGTGTGAGAGTGAGAGTGTGACAGAGTGAAAGTGTGAGAGAGTGAGAGAGTGAGAGTGAGTGTGAGTGTGAGAGTGTGAGTGAAAGTGAGAGTGAGAGTCAGAGTGTGCGTGCTAGTGTGAGTGAGAGTCTGAGTGTGAGTGTGAGTGAGAGTGTGAGTGAGAGTGACAGTGAGAGCGAGAGTGTGAGTGTGAGTGAGAGAGTGTGAGTGAGAGTGAGAGTGTGAGTGAGAGTGTGAGTGTGAGTGAGAGAGTGTGAGTGTTAGTGTGAGTGTGTGTGAGAGTGAGAGTGTGAGTGAGAGTGAGAGTGAGAGTGTGAGTGTGAGTGAGAGTGAGAGTGAGAATGAGACTCAGAGTGAGAGTGAGACTGAGAGTGAGAGTGGAGTGAGAGTGTTAGTGTGAGTGTGAGAGCGAGAGTGAGTGTGAGAGTGAGAGTGAGTGAGAGTGAGAGTGTGAGTCTGAGTGAGAGTGAGTTTGAGTGTGAGTGTGAGTGTTAGTGTTAGTGAGAGTGAGAGTGTGAGTAAGAGTGTGAGTGAGACTGAGAGTGAGTGTGAGAGTGAGAGTGGAGTGAGAGTCTGAGTGTTTGTGAGTGACAGTATGAGTGAGACTGTGAGTGTGAGTGTGAGTGAGAGTTAGAGTGAGAGTGAGAGTGTGATTTGAGTGTGAGTTGAGGTTGAGAGTGAGAGAGTGAGAGTGTGAGTGGGAGTATGAGTGAGAGTGCGAGTGTGAGTGTGAGTGAGAGTGTGATTGTGATTGTGAGAGTGAGAGTGTGAGTGAGAGTGTGAGTGAGAGTGAGAGTGTGAGTGAGAGTGAGATTGAGTGTGAGTGTGAGTGAGAGTGAGAGTGTTAGTGAGAGTGTGAGTGGGAGTGAGAGTGTGAGTGCGAGTGTGAGTGAGTGAGATTGAGTGTGAGTGAGAGTGAGAGTGTGAGTGAGAGTGAGAGTGTGAGTGAGAGCGAGAGTGTGAGTGAGAGTGTGAGTGTGTGTGAGAGAGTGTGATTGTGGGTGTGAGAGTGTGAGAGTGTGAGTAATAGTGAGAGTGTGAGTGAGAGTGAGAGTGAGAGTGTGAGTGAGATTGAGTGTGAGTGTTAGTGAGAGTGAGAGTGTGAGTGACAGTGTGAGTGTGAGTGAGACTGTGAGTGTGTGAGTGAGAGTTAGAGTGAGAGTGAGAGTGTGATTTGAGTGTGAGTTGAGTGTGAGTTGAGTGTGAGTGTGAGTTGAGTGTGAGTGTGAGAGTGAGAGTGTGAGTGAGAGTGTGAGTGTGATTGAGAGTTTGGGTGTGAGTGAGAGTGTGAGAGTGTGAGAGTGTGAGAGTGTGAGTGAGAGTGAGAGTGAGAGTGTGAGTGAGAGTGAGAGTGAGATTGAGTGTGAGTGTGAGTGTGAGTGAGAGTGAGAGTTAGTGAGAGTGTGAGTGAGAGTGTGAGACTAAGCGTGAGTGTGAGAGTAGAGTGAGAGTGAGTGTGAGAGTAATAGTGGAGTGAAAGTGTGAGTGTGAGTGAGATTGTGAGTGTGAGTGTGAGTGAGAGTGTGAGTGAGAGTGAGAGAGAGTGTGAGTGAGAGTGAGAGTGAGACTGAGAGTGAGAGTGAGACTGAGAGTGAGAGTGAGTGTGAGGGTGAGAGTGGAGTGAGAGTGTTAGTGTGAGAGTGAGTGAGAGTGAGAGTGTGAGTGTGAGTGAGAGTGAGAGTGAGATTGAGTGTGAGTACGAGTGTTAGTGAGAGTGTGAGTGAGACTGAGAGTGAGTGTGAGAGTGAGAGTGGAGTGAGAGTGTGAGTGTTTGTGGGAGTGACTGTGTGAGTGTGAGTGAGACTGAGTGTGAGTGAGAGTTAGAGTGAGAGTGAGAGTGTGATTTGAGTGTGAGTTGAGTGTGAGAGTGAGAGTGTGAGTGAGAGTGTGAGTATGAGTGAGAGTGAGAGTGTGAGTGTGAGTGAGGGTGTGATTGTGAGTGTGAGAGTGAGAGTGAGAGTGTGAGTGTGAGTGTGAGTGAGAGTGTGAGTGAGAGTGAGAGTGTGAGTGAGAGTGAGAGTGAGTGTGAGTGTGAGTGAGAGTGTTAGTGAGAGTGTGAGCGTGAGAGTGTGAATGCGAGTGTGAGTGAGTGAGATTGAGTGTGAGTGAGAGTGATAGTGTGAGTGAGAGTGAAAGTGTGAGTGTGTGTGAGAGAGTGTGATTGTGAATGTGAGAGTGTGAGAGTTTGAGTGAGAGTGAGATTGAGTGTGAGTGAGAGTAAGAGTGTGAGTGAGACTGAAAGTGAGACTGAGAGTGAGAGTGAGTGTGAGTGGAGTGAGAGTGAGAGTGGAGTGAGAGTGTTAGTGTGAGTGTGAGTGTGAAAGCGAGAGTGTGAGTGATAGTGAGAGTGTGAGTGAGAGTGAGAGTGTGAGTGTGAGTGTGAGTGAGATTGAGAGTGAGAATGAGACTCAGAGTGAGAGTGAGATTGAGAGTGAGAGTGGAGTGAGAGTGTTAGTGTGAGTGTGAGAGCGAGAGTGAGTGTGAGAGTGAGAGTGAGTGAGAGTGAGAGTGTGAGTCTGAGTGAGAGTGAGTTTGAGTGTGAGTGTGAGTGTTAGTGTTAGTGAGAGTGAGAGTGTGAGTGAGACTGAGAGTGAGTGTGAGAGTGAGAGTGGAGTGAGAGTCTGAGTGTTTGTGAGTGACAGTATGAGTGAGACTGTGAGTGTGAGTGTGAGTGAGAGTGAGAGTGAGAGTGTGATTTGAGTGTGAGTTGAGGTTGAGAGTGAGAGAGTGAGAGTGTGAGTGGGAGTATGAGTGAGAGTGAGAGTGTGAGTGTGAGTGTGAGTGTGAGTGAGAGTGATTGTGATTGTGAGAGTGAGAGTGTGAGTGAGAGTGTGAGTGAGAGTGAGAGTGTGAGTGAGAGTGAGATTGAGTGTGAGTGTGAGTGAGAGTGAGAGTGTTAGTGAGAGTGTGAGTGGGAGTGAGAGTGTGAGTGCGAGTGTGAGTGAGTGAGATTGAGTGTGAGTGAGAGTGAGAGTGTGAGTGAGAGTGAGAGTGAGAGTGTGAGTGAGAGCGAGAGTGTGAGTGAGAGTGTGAGTGTGTGTGAGAGAGTGTGATTGTGGGTGTGAGAGTGTGAGAGTGAGAGTGTGAGTGATAGTGAGAGTGTGAGTGAGAGTGAGAGTGAGAGTGTGAGTGAGATTGAGTGTGAGTGTTAGTGAGAGTGAGAGTGTGAGTGACAGTGTGAGTGTGAGTGAGACTGTGAGTGTGTGAGTGAGAGTTAGAGTGAGAGTGAGAGTGTGATTTGAGTGTGAGTTGAGTGTGAGTTGAGTGTGAGTGTGAGTTGAGTGTGATTGTGAGAGTGAGAGAGTGAGTGAGAGTGTGAGTGTGATTGAGAGTTTGGGTGTGAGTGAGAGTGTGAAAGTGTGAGAGTGTGAGTGAGAGTGAGAGTGAGAGTGTGAGTGAGAGTGAGAGTGAGATTGAGTGTGAGTGTGAGTGTGAGTGAGAGTGAGAGTTAGTGAGAGTGTGAGTGAGAGTGTGAGACTAAGAGTGAGTGTGAGAGTGGAGTGAGAGTGAGTGTGAGAGTAATAGTGGAGTGAAAGTGTGAGTGTGAGTGAGAGTGCGAGTGTGAGTGTGAGTGAGAGTGTGAGTGAGAGTGAGAGAGAGTGTGAGTGAGAGTGAGAGTGAGACTGAGAGTGAGAGTGAGACTGAGAGTGAGAGTGAGTGTGAGGGTGAGAGTGGAGTGAGAGTGTTAGTGTGAGAGTGAGCGAGAGTGAGAGTGTGAGTGTGAGTGAGAGTGAGAGTGAGATTGAGTGTTTTTACGAGTGTTAGTGAGAGTGTGAGTGAGACTGAGAGTGAGTGTGAGAGTGAGAGTGGAGTGAGAGTGTGAGTGTTTGTGGGAGTGACTGTGTGAGTGTGAGTGAGACTGAGTGTGAGTGAGAGTTAGAGTGAGAGTGAGAGTGTGATTTGAGTGTGAGTTGAGTGTGAGAGTGAGAGTGTGAGTGAGAGTGTGAGTATGAGTGAGAGTGTGAGTGTGAGTGAGGGTGTGATTGTGAGTGTGAGAGTGAGAGTGAGAGTGTGAGTGTGAGTGTGAGTGAGAGTGTGAGTGAGAGTGAGAGTGTGAGTGAGAGTGAGATTGAGTGTGAGTGTGAGTGATAGTGTTAGTGAGAGTGTGAGCGTGAGAGTGTGAATGCGAGTGTGAGTGAGTGAGATTGAGTGTGAGTGAGAGTGAGAGTGTGAGTGAGAGTGAGAGTGTGAGTGTGTGTGAGAGAGTGTGATTGTGAATGTGAGAGTGTGAGAGTTTGAGTGAGAGTGAGATTGAGTGTGAGTGAGAGTAAGAGTGTAAGTGAGACTGAAAGTGAGACTGAGAGTGAGAGTGAGTGTGAGTGGAGTGAGAGTGAGAGTGGAGTGAGAGTGTTAGTGTGAGTGTGAGTGTGAAAGCGAGAGTGTGAGTGATAGTGAGAGTGTGAGTGAGAGTGAGAGTGTGAGTGTGAGTGTGAGTGAGATTGAGAGTGAGAATGAGACTCAGAGTGAGAGTGAGACTGAGAGTGAGAGTGGAGTGAGAGTGTTAGTGTGAGTGTGAGAGCGAGAGTGAGTGTGAGAGTGAGAGTGAGTGAGAGTGAGAGTGTGAGTCTGAGTGAGAGTGAGTTTGAGTGTGAGTGTGAGTGTTAGTGTTAGTGAGAGTGAGAGTGTGAGTGAGAGTGTGAGTGAGACTGAGAGTGAGTGTGAGAGTGAGAGTGGAGTGAGAGTCTGAGTGTGAGTGAGAGTGAGAGTGTTAGTGTGAGTGTGAGAGCGAGAGTGAGTGTGAGAGTGAGAGTGAGTGAGAGTGAGAGTGTGAGTCTGAGTGAGAGTGAGTTTGAGTGTGAGTGTTAGTGTTAGTGAGAGTGAGAGTGTGAGTAAGAGTGTGAGTGAGACTGAGAGTGAGTGTGAGAGTGAGAGTGGAGTGAGAGTCTGAGTGTTTGTGAGTGACAGTATGAGTGAGACTGTGAGTGTGAGTGTGAGTGAGAGTTAGAGTGAGAGTGAGAGTGTGATTTGAGTGTGAGTTGAGGTTGAGAGTGAGAGAGTGAGAGTGTGAGTGGGAGTATGAGTGAGAGTGCGAGTGTGAGTGTGAGTGAGAATGTGATTGTGATTGTGAGAGTGAGAGTGTGAGTGAGAGTCTGAGTGAGAGTGAGAGTGTGAGTGAGAGTGAGATTGAGTGTGAGTGTGAGTGAGAGTGAGAGTGTTAGTGAGAGTGTGAGTGGGAGTGAGAGTGTGAGTGCGAGTGTGAGTGAGTGAGATTGAGTGTGAGTGAGAGTGAGAGTGTGAGTGAGAGTGAGAGTGAGAGTGTGAGTGAGAGCGAGAGTGTGAGTGAGAGTGTGAGTGTGTGTGAGAGAGTGTGATTGTGGGTGTGAGAGTGTGAGAGTGTGAGTAATAGTGAGAGTGTGAGTGAGAGTGAGAGTGAGAGTGTGAGTGAGATTGAGTGTGAGTGTTAGTGAGAGTGAGAGTGTGAGTGACAGTGTGAGTGTGAGTGAGACTGTGAGTGTGTGAGTGAGAGTTAGAGTGAGAGTGAGAGTGTGATTTGAGTGTGAGTTGAGTGTGAGTTGAGTGTGAGTGTGAGTTGAGTGTGAGTGTGAGAGTGAGAGTGTGAGTGAGAGTGTGAGTGTGATTGAGAGTTTGGGTGTGAGTGAGAGTGTGAGAGTGTGAGAGTGTGAGAGTGTGAGTGAGAGTGAGAGTGAGAGTGTGAGTGTGAGTGAGAGTGAGAGTGAGATTGAGTGTGAGTGTGAGTGTGAGTGAGAGTGAGAGTTAGTGAGAGTGTGAGTGAGAGTGTGAGACTAAGAGTGAGTGTGAGAGTAGAGTGAGAGTGAGTGTGAGAGTAATAGTGGAGTGAAAGTGTGAGTGTGAGTGAGAGTGTGAGTGTGAGTGTGAGTGAGAGTGTGAGTGAGAGTGAGAGAGAGTGTGAGTGAGAGTGAGAGTGAGACTGAGAGTGAGAGTGAGACTGAGAGTGAGAGTGAGTGTGAGGGTGAGAGTGGAGTGAGAGTGTTAGTGTGAGAGTGAGTGAGAGTGAGAGTGTGAGTGTGAGTGAGAGTGAGAGTGAGATTGAGTGTGAGTACGAGTGTTAGTGAGAGTGTGAGTGAGACTGAGAGTGAGTGTGAGAGTGAGAGTGGAGTGAGAGTGTGAGTGTTTGTGGGAGTGACTGTGTGAGTGTGAGTGAGACTGAGTGTGAGTGAGAGTTAGAGTGAGAGTGAGAGTGTGATTTGAGTGTGAGTTGAGTGTGAGAGTGAGAGTGTGAGTGAGAGTGTGAGTATGAGTGAGAGTGAGAGTGTGAGTGTGAGTGAGGGTGTGATTGTGAGTGTGAGAGTGAGAGTGAGAGTGTGAGTGTGAGTGTGAGTGAGAGTGTGAGTGAGAGTGAGAGTGTGAGTGAGAGTGAGAGTGAGTGTGAGTGTGAGTGAGAGTGTTAGTGAGAAAGTGAGCGTGAGAGTGTGAATGCGAGTGTGAGTGAGTGAGATTGAGTGTGAGTGAGAGTGATAGTGTGAGTGAGAGTGAGAGTGTGAGTGTGTGTGAGAGAGTGTGATTGTGAATGTGAGAGTGTGAGAGTTTGAGTGAGAGTGAGATTGAGTGTGAGTGAGAGTAAGAGTGTGAGTGAGACTGAAAGTGAGACTGAGAGTGAGAGTGAGTGTGAGTGGAGTGAGAGTGAGAGTGGAGTGAGAGTGTTAGTGTGAGTGTGAGTGTGAAAGCGAGAGTGTGAGTGATAGTGAGAGTGTGAGTGAGAGTGAGAGTGTGAGTGTGAGTGTGAGTGAGATTGAGAGTGAGAATGAGACTGAGAGTGAGAGTGAGACTGAGAGTGAGAGTGGAGTGAGAGTGTTAGTGTGAGTGTGAGAGCGAGAGTGAGTGTGAGAGTGAGAGTGAGTGAGAGTGAGAGTGTGAGTCTGAGTGAGAGTGAGTTTGAGTGTGAGTGTGAGTGTTAGTGTTAGTGAGAGTGAGAGTGTGAGTGAGACTGAGAGTGAGTGTGAGAGTGAGAGTGGAGTGAGAGTCTGAGTGTTTGTGAGTGACAGTATGAGTGAGACTGTGAGTGTGAGTGTGAGTGAGAGTGAGAGTGAGAGTGTGATTTGAGTGTGAGTTGAGGTTGAGAGTGAGAGAGTGAGAGTGTGAGTGGGAGTATGAGTGAGAGTGAGAGTGTGAGTGTGAGTGTGAGTGTGAGTGAGAGTGATTGTGATTGTGAGAGTGAGAGTGTGAGTGAGAGTGTGAGTGAGAGTGAGAGTGTGAGTGAGAGTGAGATTGAGTGTGAGTGTGAGTGAGAGTGAGAGTGTTAGTGAGAGTGTGAGTGGGAGTGAGAGTGTGAGTGCGAGTGTGAGTGAGTGAGATTGAGTGTGAGTGAGAGTGAGAGTGTGAGTGAGAGTGAGAGTGAGAGTGTGAGTGAGAGCGAGAGTGTGAGTGAGAGTGTGAGTGTGTGTGAGAGAGTGTGATTGTGGGTGTGAGAGTGTGAGAGTGAGAGTGTGAGTGATAGTGAGAGTGTGAGTGAGAGTGAGAGTGAGAGTGTGAGTGAGATTGAGTGTGAGTGTTAGTGAGAGTGAGAGTGTGAGTGACAGTGTGAGTGTGAGTGAGACTGTGAGTGTGTGAGTGAGAGTTAGAGTGAGAGTAAGAGTGTGATTTGAGTGTGAGTTGAGTGTGAGTTGAGTGTGAGTGTGAGTTGAGTGTGATTGTGAGAGTGAGAGAGTGAGTGAGAGTGTGAGTGTGATTGAGAGTTTGGGTGTGAGTGAGAGTGTGAAAGTGTGAGAGTGTGAGTGAGAGTGAGAGTGAGAGTGTGAGTGAGAGTGAGAGTGAGATTGAGTGTGAGTGTGAGTGTGAGTGAGAGTGAGAGTTAGTGAGAGTGTGAGTGAGAGTGTGAGACTAAGAGTGAGTGTGAGAGTGGAGTGAGAGTGAGTGTGAGAGTAATAGTTGAGTGAAAGTGTGAGTGTGAGTGAGAGTGCGAGTGTGAGTGTGAGTGAGAGTGTGAGTGAGAGTGAGAGAGAGTGTGAGTGAGAGTGAGAGTGAGACTGAGAGTGAGAGTGAGACTGAGAGTGAGAGTGAGTGTGAGGGTGAGAGTGGAGTGAGAGTGTTAGTGTGAGAGTGAGCGAGAGTGAGAGTGTGAGTGTGAGTGAGAGTGAGAGTGAGATTGAGTGTTTTTACGAGTGTTAGTGAGAGTGTGAGTGAGACTGAGAGTGAGTGTGAGAGTGAGAGTGGAGTGAGAGTGTGAGTGTTTGTGGGAGTGACTGTGTGAGTGTGAGTGAGACTGAGTGTGAGTGAGAGTTAGAGTGAGAGTGAGAGTGTGATTTGAGTGTGAGTTGAGTGTGAGAGTGAGAGTGTGAGTGAGAGTGTGAGTATGAGTGAGAGTGTGAGTGTGAGTGAGGGTGTGATTGTGAGTGTGAGAGTGAGAGCGAGAGTGTGAGTGTGAGTGTGAGTGAGAGTGTGAGTGAGAGTGAGAGTGTGAGTGAGAGTGAGATTGAGTGTGAGTGTGAGTGATAGTGTTAGTGAGAGTGTGAGCGTGAGAGTGTGAATGCGAGTGTGAGTGAGTGAGATTGAGTGTGAGTGAGAGTGAGAGTGTGAGTGAGAGTGAGAGTGTGAGTGTGTGTGAGAGAGTGTGATTGTGAATGTGAGAGTGTGAGAGTTTGAGTGAGAGTGAGATTGAGTGTGAGTGAGAGTAAGAGTGTAAGTGAGACTGAAAGTGAGACTGAGAGTGAGAGTGAGTGTGAGTGGAGTGAGAGTGAGAGTGGAGTGAGAGTGTTAGTGTGAGTGTGAGTGTGAAAGCGAGAGTGTGAGTGATAGTGAGAGTGTGAGTGAGAGTGAGAGTGTGAGTGTGAGTGTGAGTGAGATTGAGAGTGAGAATGAGACTCAGAGTGAGAGTGAGACTGAGAGTGAGAGTGGAGTGAGAGTGTTAGTGTGAGTGTGAGAGCGAGAGTGAGTGTGAGAGTGAGAGTGAGTGAGAGTGAGAGTGTGAGTCTGAGTGAGAGTGAGTTTGAGTGTGAGTGTGAGTGTTAGTGTTAGTGAGAGTGAGAGTGTGAGTGAGAGTGTGAGTGAGACTGAGAGTGAGTGTGAGAGTGAGAGTGGAGTGAGAGTCTGAGTGTGAGTGAGAGTGAGAGTGTTAGTGTGAGTGTGAGAGCGAGAGTGAGTGTGAGAGTGAGAGTGAGTGAGAGTGAGAGTGTGAGTCTGAGTGAGAGTGAGTTTGAGTGTGAGTGTGAGTGTTAGTGTTAGTGAGAGTGAGAGTGTGAGTAAGAGTGTGAGTGAGACTGAGAGTGAGTGTGAGAGTGAGAGTGGAGTGAGAGTCTGAGTGTTTGTGAGTGACAGTATGAGTGAGACTGTGAGTGTGAGTGTGAGTGAGAGTTAGAGTGAGAGTGAGAGTGTGATTTGAGTGTGAGTTGAGGTTGAGAGTGAGAGAGTGAGAGTGTGAGTGGGAGTATGAGTGAGAGTGCGAGTGTGAGTGTGAGTGAGAATGTGATTGTGATTGTGAGAGTGAGAGTGTGAGTGAGAGTCTGAGTGAGAGTGAGAGTGTGAGTGAGAGTGAGATTGAGTGTGAGTGTGAGTGAGAGTGAGAGTGTTAGTGAGAGTGTGAGTGGGAGTGAGAGTGTGAGTGCGAGTGTGAGTGAGTGAGATTGAGTGTGAGTGAGAGTGAGAGTGTGAGTGAGAGTGAGAGTGAGAGTGTGAGTGAGAGCGAGAGTGTGAGTGAGAGTGTGAGTGTGTGTGAGAGAGTGTGATTGTGGGTGTGAGAGTGTGAGAGTGTGAGTAATAGTGAGAGTGTGAGTGAGAGTGAGAGTGAGAGTGTGAGTGAGATTGAGTGTGAGTGTTAGTGAGAGTGAGAGTGTGAGTGACAGTGTGAGTGTGAGTGAGACTGTGAGTGTGTGAGTGAGAGTTAGAGTGAGAGTGAGAGTGTGATTTGAGTGTGAGTTGAGTGTGAGTTGAGTGTGAGTGTGAGTTGAGTGTGAGTGTGAGAGTGAGAGTGTGAGTGAGAGTGTGAGTGTGATTGAGAGTTTGGGTGTGAGTGAGAGTGTGAGAGTGTGAGAGTGTGAGAGTGTGAGTGAGAGTGAGAGTGAGAGTGTGAGTGTGAGTGAGAGTGAGAGTGAGATTGAGTGTGAGTGTGAGTGTGAGTGAGAGTGAGAGTTAGTGAGAGTGTGAGTGAGAGTGTGAGACTAAGAGTGAGTGTGAGAGTAGAGTGAGAGTGAGTGTGAGAGTAATAGTGGAGTGAAAGTGTGAGTGTGAGTGAGAGTGTGAGTGTGAGTGTGAGTGAGAGTGTGAGTGAGAGTGAGAGAGAGTGTGAGTGAGAGTGAGAGTGAGACTGAGAGTGAGAGTGAGACTGAGAGTGAGAGTGAGTGTGAGGGTGAGAGTGGAGTGAGAGTGTTAGTGTGAGAGTGAGTGAGAGTGAGAGTGTGAGTGTGAGTGAGAGTGAGAGTGAGATTGAGTGTGAGTACGAGTGTTAGTGAGAGTGTGAGTGAGACTGAGAGTGAGTGTGAGAGTGAGAGTGGAGTGAGAGTGTGAGTGTTTGTGGGAGTGACTGTGTGAGTGTGAGTGAGACTGAGTGTGAGTGAGAGTTAGAGTGAGAGTGAGAGTGTGATTTGAGTGTGAGTTGAGTGTGAGAGTGAGAGTGTGAGTGAGAGTGTGAGTATGAGTGAGAGTGAGAGTGTGAGTGTGAGTGAGGGTGTGATTGTGAGTGTGAGAGTGAGAGTGAGAGTGTGAGTGTGAGTGTGAGTGAGAGTGTGAGTGAGAGTGAGAGTGTGAGTGAGAGTGAGAGTGAGTGTGAGTGTGAGTGAGAGTGTTAGTGAGAAAGTGAGCGTGAGAGTGTGAATGCGAGTGTGAGTGAGTGAGATTGAGTGTGAGTGAGAGTGATAGTGTGAGTGAGAGTGAGAGTGTGAGTGTGTGTGAGAGAGTGTGATTGTGAATGTGAGAGTGTGAGAGTTTGAGTGAGAGTGAGATTGAGTGTGAGTGAGAGTAAGAGTGTGAGTGAGACTGAAAGTGAGACTGAGAGTGAGAGTGAGTGTGAGTGGAGTGAGAGTGAGAGTGGAGTGAGAGTGTTAGTGTGAGTGTGAGTGTGAAAGCGAGAGTGTGAGTGATAGTGAGAGTGTGAGTGAGAGTGAGAGTGTGAGTGTGAGTGTGAGTGAGATTGAGAGTGAGAATGAGACTGAGAGTGAGAGTGAGACTGAGAGTGAGAGTGGAGTGAGAGTGTTAGTGTGAGTGTGAGAGCGAGAGTGAGTGTGAGAGTGAGAGTGAGTGAGAGTGAGAGTGTGAGTCTGAGTGAGAGTGAGTTTGAGTGTGAGTGTGAGTGTTAGTGTTAGTGAGAGTGAGAGTGTGAGTGAGAGTGTGAGTGAGACTGAGAGTGAGTGTGAGAGTGAGAGTGGAGTGAGAGTCTGAGTGTTTGTGAGTGACAGTATGAGTGAGACTGTGAGTGTGAGTGTGAGTGAGAGTTAGAGTGAGAGTGAGAGTGTGATTTGAGTGTGAGTTGAGGTTGAGAGTGAGAGAGTGAGAGTGTGAGTGGGAGTATGAGTGAGAGTGAGAGTGGGAGTGTGAGTGTGAGTGTGAGTGAGAGTGATTGTGATTGTGAGAGTGAGAGTGTGAGTGAGAGTGTGAGTGAGAGTGAGAGTGTGAGTGAGAGTGAGATTGAGTGTGAGTGTGAGTGAGAGTGAGAGTGTTAGTGAGAGTGTGAGTGGGAGTGAGAGTGTGAGTGCGATTGTGAGTGAGTGAGATTGAGTGTGAGTGAGAGTGAGAGTGTGAGTGAGAGTGAGAGTGAGAGTGTGAGTGAGAGCGAGAGTGTGAGTGAGAGTGTGAGTGTGTGTGAGAGAGTGTGATTGTGGGTGTGAGAGTGTGAGAGTGAGAGTGTGAGTGATAGTGAGAGTGTGAGTGAGAGTGAGAGTGAGAGTGTGAGTGAGATTGAGTGTGAGTGTTAGTGAGAGTGAGAGTGTGAGTGACAGTGTGAGTGTGAGTGAGACTGTGAGTGTGTGAGTGAGAGTTAGAGTGAGAGTGAGAGTGTGATTTGAGTGTGAGTTGAGTGTGAGTTGAGTGTGAGTGTGAGTTGAGTGTGATTGTGAGAGTGAGAGAGTGAGTGAGAGTGTGAGTGTGATTGAGAGTTTGGGTGTGAGTGAGAGTGTGAAAGTGTGAGAGTGTGAGTGAGAGTGAGAGTGAGAGTGTGAGTGAGAGTGAGAGTGAGATTGAGTGTGAGTGTGAGTGTGAGTGAGAGTGAGAGTTAGTGAGAGTGTGAGTGAGAGTGTGAGACTAAGAGTGAGTGTGAGAGTGGAGTGAGAGTGAGTGTGAGAGTAATAGTGGAGTGAAAGTGTGAGTGTGAGTGAGAGTGTGAGTGTGAGTGTGAGTGAGAGTGTGAGTGAGAGTGAGAGAGAGTGTGAGTGAGAGTGAGAGTGAGACTGAGAGTGAGAGTGAGACTGAGAGTGAGAGTGAGTGTGAGGGTGAGAGTGGAGTGAGAGTGTTAGTGTGAGAGTGAGCGAGAGTGAGAGTGTGAGTGTGAGTGAGAGTGAGAGTGAGATTGAGTGTTTTTACGAGTGTTAGTGAGAGTGTGAGTGAGACTGAGAGTGAGTGTGAGAGTGAGAGTGGAGTGAGAGTGTGAGTGTTTGTGGGAGTGACTGTGTGAGTGTGAGTGAGACTGAGTGTGAGTGAGAGTTAGAGTGAGAGTGAGAGTGTGATTTGAGTGTGAGTTGAGTGTGAGAGTGAGAGTGTGAGTGAGAGTGTGAGTATGAGTGAGAGTGTGAGTGTGAGTGAGGGTGTGATTGTGAGTGTGAGAGTGAGAGTGAGAGTGTGAGTGTGAGTGTGAGTGAGAGTGTGAGTGAGAGTGAGAGTGTGAGTGAGAGTGAGATTGAGTGTGAGTGTGAGTGATAGTGTTAGTGAGAGTGTGCGCGTGAGAGTGTGAATGCGAGTGTGAGTGAGTGAGATTGAGTGTGAGTGAGAGTGAGAGTGTGAGTGAGAGTGAGAGTGTGAGTGTGTGTGAGAGAGTGTGATTGTGAATGTGAGAGTGTGAGAGTTTGAGTGAGAGTGAGATTGAGTGTGAGTGAGAGTAAGAGTGTAAGTGAGACTGAAAGTGAGACTGAGAGTGAGAGTGAGTGTGAGTGGAGTGAGAGTGAGAGTGGAGTGAGAGTGTTAGTGTGAGTGTGAGTGTGAAAGCGAGAGTGTGAGTGATAGTGAGAGTGTGAGTGATAGTGAGAGTGTGAGTGTGAGTGTGAGTGAGATTGAGAGTGAGAATGAGACTCAGAGTGAGAGTGAGACTGAGAGTGAGAGTGGAGTGAGAGTGTTAGTGTGAGTGTGAGAGCGAGAGTGAGTGTGAGAGTGAGAGTGAGTGAGAGTGAGAGTGTGAGTCTGAGTGAGAGTGAGTTTGAGTGTGAGTGTGAGTGTTAGTGTTAGTGAGAGTGAGAGTGTGAGTGAGAGTGTGAGTGAGACTGAGAGTGAGTGTGAGAGTGAGAGTGCAGTGAGAGTCTGAGTGTTTGTGAGTGACAGTATGAGTGAGACTGTGAGTGTGAGTGTGAGTGAGAGTTAGAGTGAGAGTGAGAGTGTGATTTGAGTGTGAGTTGAGGTTGAGAGTGAGAGAGTGAGAGTGTGAGTGGGAGTATGAGTGAGAGTGAGAGTGTGAGTGTGAGTGTGAGTGAGAGTGTGATTGTGATTGTGAGAGTGAGAGTGTGAGTGGGAGTGAGAGTGTGAGTGCGAGTGTGAGTGAGTGAGATTGAGTGTGAGTGAGAGTGAGAGTGTGAGTGAGAGTGAGAGTGAGAGTGTGAGTGAGAGCGAGAGTGTGAGTGAGAGTGTGAGTGTGTGTGAGAGAGTGTGATTGTGGGTGTGAGAGTGTGAGAGTGAGAGTGTGAGTGATAGTGAGAGTGTGAGTGAGAGTGAGAGTGAGAGTGTGAGTGAGATTGAGTGTGATTGTTAGTGAGAGTGAGAGTGTGAGTGACAGTGTGAGTGTGAGTGAGACTGTGAGTGTGTGAGTGAGAGTTAGAGTGAGAGTGAGAGTGTGATTTGAGTGTGAGTTGAGTGTGAGTTGAGTGTGAGTGTGAGTTGAGTGTGAGTGTGAGAGTGAGAGTGTGAGTGAGAGTGTGAGTGTGATTGAGAGTTTGGGTGTGAGTGAGAGTGTGAGAGTGTGAGAGTGTGAGAGTGTGAGTGAGAGTGAGAGTGAGAGTGTGAGTGAGAGTGAGAGTGAGATTGAGTGTGAGTGTGAGTGTGAGTGAGAGTGAGAGTTAGTGAGAGTGTGAGTGAGAGTGTGAGACTAAGAGTGAGTGTGAGAGTGGAGTGAGAGTGAGTGTGAGAGTAATAGTGGAGTGAAAGTGTGAGTGTGAGTGAGAGTGTGAGTGTGAGTGTAAGTGAGAGTGTGAGTGAGAGTGAGAGAGAGTGTGAGTGAGAGTGAGAGTGAGACTGAGAGTGAGAGTGAGACTGAGAGTGAGAGTGAGTGTGAGGGTGAGAGTGGAGTGAGAGTGTTAGTGTGAGAGTGAGTGAGAGTGAGAGTGTGAGTGTGAGTGAGAGTGAGAGTGAGATTGAGTGTGAGTACGAGTGTTAGTGAGAGTGTGAGTGAGACTGAGAGTGAGTGTGAGAGTGAGAGTGGAGTGAGAGTGTGAGTGTTTGTGGGAGTGACTGTGTGAGTGTGAGTGAGACTGAGTGTGAGTGAGAGTTAGAGTGAGAGTGAGAGTGTGATTTGAGTGTGAGTTGAGTGTGAGAGTGAGAGTGTGAGTGAGAGTGTGAGTATGAGTGAGAGTGAGAGTGTGAGTGTGAGTGAGGGTGTGATTGTGAGTGTGAGAGTGAGAGTGAGAGTGTGAGTGTGAGTGTGAGTGAGAGTGTGAGTGAGAGTGAGAGTGTGAGTGAGAGTGAGATTGAGTGTGAGTGTGAGTGAGAGTGTTAGTGAGAGTGTGAGCGTGAGAGTGTGAATGCGAGTGTGAGTGAGTGAGATTGAGTGTGAGTGAGAGTGAGAGTGTGAGTGAGAGTGAGAGTGTGAGTGTGTGTGAGAGAGTGTGATTGTGAATGTGAGAGTGTGAGAGTTTGAGTGAGAGTGAGATTGAGTGTGAGTGAGAGTAAGAGTGTGAGTGAGACTGAAAGTGAGACTGAGAGTGAGAGTGAGTGTGAGTGGAGTGAGAGTGAGAGTGGAGTGAGAGTGTTAGTGTGAGTGTGAGTGTGAAAGCGAGAGTGTGAGTGATAGTGAGAGTGTGAGTGAGAGTGAGAGTGTGAGTGTGAGTGTGAGTGAGATTGAGTGTGAGTGTTAGTGAGAGGGAGAGTGTGAGTGACAGTGTGAGTGTGAGTGAGACTCTAAGTGTGAGTGTGAGAGTTAGAGTGAGAGTGAGAGTGTGATTTGAGTGTGAGTTGAGTGTGAGTGTGAGTTGAGTGTGAGTGTGAGAGTGAGAGTGTGAGTGAGAGTGTGAGTGTTATTGAGAGTTTGAGTGTGAGTGAGAGTGTGATTGTGAGTGTGAGTGTGAGAGTGTGAGTGTGAGTGAGAGTGTGAGTGTGAGTGAGAGTGAGAGTGTGAGTGAGAGTGAGAGTGAGATTGAGTGTGAGTGTGAGTGAGAGTGTTAGTGAAAGTGTGAGTGAGAGTGTGAGTGAGACTGAGAGTGAGAGTGGAGTGAGAGTGAGTGTGAGAGTGGAGTGAGAGTGAGTGTGAGAGTCAAAGGGGAGTGAGAGTGTGAGTGTGAGTGTGAGTGTGAGTGAGAGTGAGAGTTTGAGTGTGAGTGAGAGTGACAGTGAGAGTGAGACTGAGTGAGAGTGAGACTGAAAGTGAGAGTGAGTGTGAGAGTGGAGTGAGTGTGAGTGGGTGAGTGTGAGTGAGTGAGCGTGTGAGTGTGAGTGTGTACCTTTTGCTATATACCTTTTGCTATATCCTCATAATTATAACCAGAAAGCATTTTTATATTTGTCCCTCGTGATCCCCCTCGACGAGACCTTTAATTTATACCCCACACATCCTGCAGGGTCATATGTAATTCATACCAGTCAAACTAGCTATGACTCTCATGACTGTAACCAGGGCGCATTATTTAAGTGTCCGACGTGATTCCCCTAACTGGAACCTTCAATCGACGCCCCACATGCTTCAGCAGCCTCACCTTGAATTTAACCCAATCTATGACTCATAATGACTAATTCATGATTCGAACTACGAAGCCTCTGTTTATTTGTACCACGTGATTCCCCTCGTCAAGACCGTAAATTTGATACCCTACACGCCCTACTTCGAATTTTACCCCAATATAAGACTCGCCATGGCAATCTCATGGTTATAACCAGGAAGCATTTTTGTATTTCTCCCACGTGATTCCGCTCATCAAGACCAATAATTTGATACCCATCACATCCTCGCGGAATCAATTTGAATATTAAACCAATCAATGACTAACCATGACTATCTCATGATAAAGCCCTACCACATTTTTATGATATAGTCCTACCACTCAAAATGTACTCAGAACTCATTATGGACTCAAACTCAAATTGTACTCAGAACTCAAAATGGACTCAAACTCAAAATGAACTCAAACTCAAAATGGACTCAAACTCAAATTGTACTCAGAACTCAAAATGGACTCAAACTCAAAATGGACTCAAACTCAAAGTGTACTCAGAACTCAAAATGGACTCAAACTCAAAATGTACTGAGAACTCAAAATGGACTCAAACTTAAAATGCACTCAGAACTCAAAATGGACTCAGAATTGACTAGGTCTCAGGCGTACTCAAACTCAATCGGACTCAAACTCATTCGGGATCACTCGGCTCAAACTCAGTCAAGCTCAAACTCACCATGCCACACTACCCTCGCGCTAACTCAAACTCAAACTCACGCGTGAGTTTGAGTCCAAATGAGTCTGAGTGAGTGGACTCATGAGTGAGTTTGCCGACCTCTGCTCTCAAGTATGAAATTTGTGCGCAGCGCGAGTTCCAGTCTTCTCGGTGATGGCGCATTTCTGCTTCGTCTCAGGAAGTGTTCGCGTGATCAGCAAACGCACGGCAGCTTGCACTACTCTGGTTCTACCTCGCAGTGCGCCGCCACCACCGGCCAGTATGCTGCAAATCGTGTTTGAACTTCCCGCACAAATGTCACGTGGTTTGGGTAGCGGGGAATGGAACAGAGTCTGGGGAAAGTGTGAGGGGGAGGGCGCTCCTTGGTGGCAACGAATGAGACGTGGGATAGAAAGAGTGACAGAGATGACGCCCTAGCCGCACGTGTCCTACTCCACTTCACGCTTCGCTTGACGCTCCTCTCCGTTTTCTTCCTTTCGTGGCTGCTGCGTTCTCTCACTCGGTTACTCGGACACAAACAGACGCCGCTCCCGCGAAGCCCAGGTAACAGCTGCCTAAAGGCTGTCCGCTAAAGCGACCGAAACCCGCCGTCGCCGCTGCCGCTCGAATTGCACTTCGCCAAGTAGCTGCGAATCCCTCCCGGGAGAAGAGAAACTGCCCCAGTTGAAATGCCTACTTGAGGCCATTATTTTTTTTTTAGTTTGGAAGGCCTTCCGAGCGACATTTTCGCCCGTGTATTTTAAGCCTAAGTATGCGCCACTTTATGTGTGCACGGTTTGCGGGTAGAAAAAGGTTGGGGGTGGGGGCTTACACGCACAGCTAGGCCTCATTCCGCTACCGATGAAATGCCGGTTGTGCTGGGGGCAGATTCAGATGTAGAAATTACATAGCACAATGCGGTTAGTCAGCTGTCCTCCTTAATCGAGTGGTTCGAGCATGGGTTTGTTACCCAGACATCGTACGCAAATATAGCTGAAGGGCTTGCAGGTTTTAAATCGTTATGGGATGAGTGCATGCCGTTGAGAAGAAGAGCAAGAATTGCAGCGTTGGGTGGACCACAAGCGCGAATGGGCGCAAAAAAACGGAAAGCTGATGGCGCCGCCGTTACCGCCTCAGGTTCAGCTCGTCGAGTAGCGGCGAATTCCTCCCGGAGGAACAGCATCTTTCCTGCTTGGAACACCAGCGTGAGCCAATATCACCTCTTCAGAAGGCTTTCAGGGTATATTACTGCAAAGCAGTATATGTCTAACCCCCCAGTTTTCATTCCGATGTCAACGATTTACTCGTCGCCGCTCCGGGGCTCCTCGTCACCACCGCTGACACCTCTTTCACAACTATTTCCCCTCTCGCCACCACCAATTCCCCTTTGGTAAGTTGCGCAGTCGGCAGCTATCGGCGGTAATGAGGTTATGAGATAATGGTGATAAATAAAAAGAAACACGGATGAGCGTGAAAAATAATTCATAGGTTGGCAAAACAGAAAAAAAATCACTCAAACTCAATCACAATTTTTTCATTAACGCTGTACTCAATCAAACTCAAACTCAAAAAGCTCGCCTGTTCTCAAAATCACTCATACTCACTCATCACATATTCATTTGAAATCGTACTCACTTGTACTCAAACTCATTTGTGCTCACGAGTATTCGTACTCAATCTGTATTCATGAGTACTCAATCTGTAATCATGAGTACTCAATCAGTACTCACGAGTACTCAATCTTCTGTACCCATGAGTACTCAATCTATACTCATGAGTACTCAATTTGTACTTATGAGTACTCAATCTGTACTACAGTCAAACCCGGCTATAACGAACCCGGATAGAGCGAATTATGCTATATATCGAATAAAAATATTTCAGTTACAGAAATTCATGGGAAAAATATTCCTTATAACGAAGTTCACATCCGATATATCGAACTCTGCACTCCTAGAATGGCTGCCGAAATGCGTGGTCTCGAAGCGGCGATTGAGATGTGGATTGGCCGCGACCACGGAGCAAGAGACGCGACTAAGACATTGCGCCTCGCACAGAGCGACACGTGATGCCTGACACTTTCCGCAATTGTTTCCGACGCGCGGGACTCACAATGGAACCCGCCCATTCCGCGAGTCCGGACCAAGACAGCAGCATCGGTGAACTGTGGGAAGAGTTCGCCAGCGTTCCCGATGATATCGCGAGTGAAAGCCCTCCGACGCTTAAAATGAAGCGCTTTCGGCAGTCGATGTGCTCCGCCAATGCTTCTTAAATTTTGGAGGACGCGGACTCGAACTGGTGCAAACGTTTCGTGTAGAGAATGCTATGCTAGTTGATGCCGCCAAAACGAAAGTGAAAACAAAAATGACCGCTTTTTTTGCAAAGTAGGCAGTTAAGGCGGAAAGTAGCTTTATTATTTGCAATAAATGGATTATTTTGTGTATGGTAATGGCTAATTTACTGTGTTCGTTTCTTAATGCGGGGATGGTGGAGTTGGGAAGAAGTGGGGCTCCCGCGGATTGCGAACTCGTACGAATAAGTTCGTTATTAGCGGGTTCGGCTATATCGAACTATTGGATATATCGAACTAATCGCAGTGCATATTGCAGTTCGCTATAAACGGGTTTGACTGCACTCACAAATACTCAACTCCGTACTCAATACCTCCAGGCACAATTAAGTGTCCAGGTGGATTGGCGTCCGTTCGTAACCAGATCACTATCTCCTTATTCGCAGTTGCTCGATGCTGGCGTTTGTTTTTCGTTGTTTCGGATACTAAAAACTTCGTTAGAGGGCGTTTGTCTCGATGAGGTTCGGTGAATATCAAATCGGCTTGTTTTTTAATGTGTGTGTTGTGGTATTTACCTCGTCGGACCTGAACTTGACAGCGTTTACGGCATTGCGTTAGTCACGTCGCTTCCGTCGGCGATCGTGTTTCTGATGGTGATGATGATTGCTATTGGTTTCCGCTTTGTAGCGGGGTGATGACATGTCATCTTACCAATAAGGAATAATATACCTATGTTTTAAACCCTTGGTTTAACACTAGCGCTGCTTAGGGCAGGCAGAAAAAGCTTATTACGCACAAAATACTTTTTTTTTCTGTTACAGGTGGTAACTGCCCTAGGCAATATAAACCTTTCTACTTTTCGTCCACCAGCATTCTAACCTTCTTTTCGTCCCCTCGACAGCCTTAAAGTTAACTTCCTCTGTGATACCCTTAAATCCTGGGGCTTCTGGAAGCCGAATATTTCCTCATGTAGATATGGAAGGATACCCTCACATTCTAACACTATGTGCCGCATAGTTTTTGTTTCTCTTCGGTAGACCACGCATACCCCATCATTGTGAATACTTCCCCACAAAACTCTTAGTTCTCAGGCAACCTGCTCTAGCCTCAAACGCAAAGCACTGGCCTGGGAATTGTAGAAATTTTCCTTTCTGATGTTCAATTTCTCAGCCCTGTACATATCTAACGACGTTTGAGCTTCCATTTTTTCCCTCCATTTATTCGTTTCCATCTGCCTTGCCTCTTTTTTGGTTAACTTGGCTGTTTTGGATTCTCCACTGTTCTTTCCGTATTTCATCGTTAGCCTTGTAGTCTTCCTTAGCCACTGCGTGTCCACGCTTTTCAAGTATAGGTACCTACAAACGTTAGCTGCCACCTTCGTTGATTCATAGCTCTGAACCTCATCTCAAAGCATATTTTACTCTGTGCTTCTAACGACGCCCAGCCCATATCTCCCTGAACTGCTTCGTTAGTTGTTTTTCCATGCGCGCCTAAGGCCAAACGCTCTACCGTTCTCTGGTTTACTTCAAGGCCCGATAGAACACCTGACCCGGCATCATTACACCTTTCCACATTCCTCTTACAACTTCATATTTGTTATACCCCCACAGAGCTCTATGCTTCATTATAGCTGCATCTCGCTTTCCTTTAATCTTAAGTTGCTCCTCGTTAGTTCTTAAGTAGTTATCCCCTTCGTGTATCCACACTCCCAAATATTTACATTCCTTTACTCTAGATAATTCGCCGTGCTGGATAGACACTACGTCAGTGGTAGCGTTATTGTAAATCATTATTCCTGATTTTTATGCAATAAAATTTAACCCGAGGTCGGTGGCTTCCTGGCCGCTAATATTTATTAGCCGTTGCATATTGGTTTCGTCATCAGCTAAAAGAACAATGTCGTCTGCGTACAACATTCCCGGAATATGCCGTTGTACCACTTCGCCTTGGAGCATATGGGTTAGGCTAAACCCTACTTGACTTTTTTGCAGTTTCTTTTCTTAAAGCATGAAGAGTATTGGGCTCAAAGGGCATCCCTGTTTCAGTCCCCGATGGATGTCGACCTGCTCGGCACATTTCTGTCCTTGATTGCCATAAGGAACTGTAATAACTCGTCATCTAACCCCTGGAGTTTCAGCATTCTCCACAGCCGTTCTGTGTTTACGTTGTCATATGCCAATTTAATGTCCAAGAACGTAATGCATAATGGTGTATTCGGTGCTTTCGCAATTTAAATGCATATAGTTATCACTACGAAATTGTCATCCAGTCGCCTGTCTTGTCTAAATTCATTCTGCAGTTCTCCAAGTATTTCATTTTCTTCCATCTATGCTTGAATTTCAGGTTTTATCGCCTGCATTACGAATCTATGCACCGCTGACGTTACTGTGAGTGGTCTGTATGAATCAATGCTGGCTTTGTCTCCTCTCACTTTAATATCTTAGTCATTCTACTTTCTAGCCAGTACTCTGGTATTTGTTTGGTTTCTATCACCTTATCTATTGCCCTCATAAACAATTACTTACTTTTAGGTCCAAGCAAGTTTATCAGTTGCATTGGTATTCCGTCCGGGCCCACTGCTGTCTGGGGAGAAACCTTTTGCTCTGCTTTTTTTCAATCACAGTTGCTCAAATTTATTTCCCTTTCCGCCGTCTTCTGTGGCTTTGATGTTATCGGTGCAGGCTTCTATACCACTATTGCCCTAAACTTCTCACTAATCCTTCGATGAATATGCTCCGACGCGTGCTCTCCTTCTGAATGTTTCCCCTCCTCATCAATCCGGAATTTTTGATGCATATCGTTTTTTTAGCTTAGTAATTTTACATGGTTCCAAAACTTTTGGATGCGCTTTTGTCCTTCTTCCGTATTTCTGCCATCCATTGTTCGCTTTTCTGCTTGATCTTTGCTTGCACCATTTTCTGCACTGCTAGTTTTTCCCACAGTAGATATCCTATTTCTCCTTCACTACCTCGGGTTCCATACCAGTTCTTTTTGCTTCTCTATGTTCCCTCGACGCCTTTCTTCGCTGGTCAATAGCCTCGTTTATTTCCTTATTTCACGACCTTCTCGGCTTTCTCTTAACTTTCCATCGGTTTCGTTGCTTTGCTTCATTCATCTTACCCTTTATGAACGCAATCATTTCGTCGTCATCCCAATTTTTGTGTGGGTATTTATCGATTTCATCTTGCAATCTATCAGCGATTATCTTTAACTTCTCATTGTTCAGATTAGTTCCTCCTATTGTACCTATTTCTAAATTTGTCCGGGTTTCGCCTCCAAAGTGCAAGCTAAGTCGCTTGTGGTCGCTTCCTATGCTGTCTGTTCCATTTTCATCTATCCTCATTTCCCACAACCTTTCGTATACTGTCTCGGATACTAAAGTGTATTCTATGCTAAAATGTCCGGTACCGCTTTCCCTCGTTATTTGTTCGTCACCCTTGCTTTCCTCGTTTACTATTATAAGCCGGTTTTCCTGACATAGATCTATCACTAGAAAACCGTTGTGGTCTGTGTATCTATTCAAACCTTCTATATGGGCATTCATATCCCCAACTAAGATTATTTCGCCCGAATCTTTGAACTCGTTTATATCTCGTCTCAAACAGTTTACCATTTCCTCATTTTCCTCCCGAGCACTACTTCCGGTCCACAGATACACCACTCATAACCATGTATTTTTCCCCTCTATCGTGCTTCTATCCCATAGATGATCTTTACAGCTTTCACGCACTCTCTGCCAGTAGGTCCCTTGTTTAATGAGCACGCTAACACCTCCCCCTTTCTTCATTCCTGTGGTCCTGCTGCAACCTTCCCAGACATAATTTTCTATGACAGGCGGGACTTCTAGGTATCTGAGGTGAGTCTCGGCTGAGCGTACGCGCCTATTCCTTCACGTTCCAGTTGGTTTTGAATTTCCACCCACTTATTAGGCTTTCTGCCTTCATGCATATTTATGTAGCTGATTTATTGCATTTGTTTTTCCCTTTCCGCTTACGGGGTCTATTTTTGTCTTTTACAAAATTGCTCGCTCCATTGTTTCCACTTACATCGCTTCTGTAAACGTTCTCAGTTAGGTCTGTAGTTTCTCCGTTTAGCTCTTGGCCTGGCTGCCACCCAGCGTTGAGTGTGCATGCGTCCCTTGCTTCCCCTTTGTCTCCTAGTTTACCTTCCTTAGCTGCGCGGGGCCCCCTAAAAAAGCTACCGCTCTCCCACCCAAGCGCCACCCCACCTACGCGAGACATAGCTGGGAAGATCGGCTTCTTTTGAGCGTATATGATTCGTAAATAAAAACAAACAAATGTACGAAGCATTTTACCGTGCCTAACCTATAAGTAGGCTCTTGTTTATGTGTGCTGTTTTACTTTCACTGAACAGTGTTTTACTTGAGTGAGATATAAAATAACCGCCAACTAATAATAATAATGGTAACTTTATTTGCACAATAAGGTGGTTTTTTAGAGGAGGACAAGGCGAAGCCGAAAGGTAATCCCGAATGTAGGTGCAGAAATCTCCCGTATGGGTGGGTGTGTGCAATTGGTGCACGCTCCATCAACCGCTGAAGCACGCTATCTCAAATTTTCTAGAATATAGGTTATGCTTTGCATGCCACATTTCTGAAACTCAGGGGATCAGCGACATTATTTTATTACGTGTACTTGCACTTCCACTCCCATATGACCCAGGTATATGGCCCATATGGCCCTGATACCTGCACAGAGGAGGAGAGAGAGGAGTAAACTTCATTCATATGCGATGGGCACCCATCTGGTGGGGCATTAAGAAAAAAAATTCCCGCGCCTTCCCGCGAGGGGAACACAAGTAAACGCAGAGCATTGGGGCCTCAGTACTGAGTGAAGGCAGTGTTGCTTCCATCGCTTCTTCCGTGATGCTGGAGTAGCAGACACGAGTAAACGTGGGCACGAGCGTCAACCAAGGAAGGAAGGAGCAACGTAGTGACTGAAACACGAGCGACCGCTAGCCGCTATATTTGCAGCGCGCGCAGTAGAGGGAGAGCAGTACGGGGGGGTGAGAGCGCGCATGCGCAAGCAGCGCGCGCCCTTCCACGCCCCACCGCGCTGCTGTCACGCACCTGTTACGCCGAGACCGCGACGGAGCGAACGGGCTGACTACGACGCATGCGCTCGCCAGCTGCTGTTGAGAGAGAGGAGGGAAGGAGAGGCGCACCTGCTGCGGACGCGGAGCTGTTGACACCGTCCGACGCAGGAAGAGGCGAGGCTAAGAAATGCTCTGCATTTAAAATTATTCTGTCCTTCCCTGGTGGCCTTCACTAATGAACGAAAACGGCCACTTCCGTTCACTCCCAATTATCAGGTCCACCCTGCCTGAAGGCGGTTTCGCCCGAAATGCCAGTGGTTTGGTCGGAAATGTGTCTGTCAATAGAAATCGCCTAGGAAGCATCTTGAGGTAACACACGTGTGCTTTCTTGGGTCGCGATGGGATCGTCATGTATTTTGTGCAAGGCGAAGTCGACGAAGGTATTATGTCTCCCTTGAAAAGTACATGAATTTGAGTGTACCTATAAACTGGTTATTGCACCTCATTAGTTCAATCATAGTGGTTAATTTAGAAACAGCTGCTAAACATGACTAACGCAGGTGAATCAGACTACCTAGCATGAGACTATCATCATTCGCTAGTGTAGAGTATTCAGAGACTTAATGTGTATTGTACATGGCAGTCATTAGGAAAGCCGACAATAAATTAAACTCTCAATTTTATTATTTGCGATAGTTACATCCGCACGTATCGGTTCAGCCAGGGCCACCTGAAGGCGTTCTTTAGCTGTATACACCAGATAAAAGGAAGGAATGCGATATGCGAATCCGATACGCGATAGAATTGGAAGGAATTCGATATGCGTAGCACAGCCTTCTCATTTATGCCAACATCAAACTGCTGGCTGCAAAGGTGCCACTCCAGACCTTGACGAATTTTCACGTTTCCATTCCAGCGTGCTCACAGCAACAAGGATGATGACGAAGTTGCATTATCGAAGCTGGGTTCCAGTAATGCTGTAGCTGATTCTGAAAGTTCTGGCTAGTGCTCATTAAGATTGTGGTCATCAGCATTCTTATTTTCATCAAAAATAATGGGGCATCACAATTCTATCAGCTCGTGTATCATGTGCTTCACACCATAGAACACATTCCGTGTCGCAATTTTGGCAACGAAAAAAAAGAAATTTGACATTGACAGCCTAGCCCTCTCATCCTTCCACCGGTTTTGTTTGAGGCTTGAGAAGTTGAGGTGCGCAAGCTGAGCGCAATAAAATCTTGCACACAAGTTGCTTTCCACACGTACTTTTCATCTTTGGCTGTCAGAACAAGCAAAAATAAACACAGAAAAAGCAAGGGGTACATATGTACGAGCAATTATCATCAAACAAATTTTATTTCACCATCAGTAATCCCTCCACAGCTCTAGGGTAGTTTGTGATGGTAACAGAAAGACTAAGATGACCTAATGTGCGACTTCAAAGAAAGGAAGAAACTGTAGAAGAAAGCTTCCTAGGGACGTTAACCAAGGAAAGAAGAAGAACTGTCCAGCTGGCTGTGCTATATGTGGAAATGGCAATAGGAAACTTGGAAGGAAAGGAAAGGACTGGTATAAAATAAACGATAGAAAATTCGGGCGCAAATAAAAAAAACATGGCATGGAAATGGTCAAAACAAAGACAGCACCATGGGCGAAAAAAAGATAGCCATAAAACAAGCAGACAAAATGACAAACTGGGCAAACGAAGGATGCAGCATGCTGGTAACACCCCAACAGCACCTGTGACTGTTTTTCTCTCTTAATCCCTTCAATCTGCTTCTTCAAGGCAAGAATTTATTTAGCTACTTCGGCTCCATCTTGTATAAAACCCCTGAAGCATGACTGATTTTCTGTGCACATGATGTAAATAGGGTACATAATTTCTAATTTTAAAAAATTTCTCCTGAAGTGTCGCTCCTTTGTGGCAAGCTTTCGTGCCTAACTGACTCGTAGAATTGCATTTGCGTGGTTCTTTTTTTGCTCGTTTATGCTGTCTCTGTTTGTATTTGTTAATTTTGTTCTTCTTTTCTCCAGTGCTTAAGTTTTTTCTTATAAAATTGGTTTTATTGGCTTTAAACCTGCCATAGCTTTGAAATCGAGGCTTCGACGGACGCCCGTGTGGTCGGGAATGACATTGAGGTACATAATAAAGAATACGTCAACCACAAGATAAACAAAAAAAAAACGACGTTTCGGCACCCTGAAAAGGAGCCTTGTTCACACTCGTTTTTTTTTTTCTTGTGGTCGGCGTATTCTTTATTATGTACCTCACTGCCATAGCTTTGCTGGAGCAAGTGAGTTCCCCACATTATTTTCCTCTTTCCTTATTCTCAGAGAGGGGGGCATGGAATTTCAAAAGGTAAAGAGCCCTGCAGCGACTAATGAACGCTATCACTACTTTCTTGGTGGTTGGAAGTACTGAAAGCTATAGTTCCACAATCCCAGAATGGAAATGCGCATTCTACATGATATCTTCTAATCTCCTGTTTGCTTTTGTTGAGATTTGTTTAGGTTGCTATCAAATACATTAATTGCGACCTAAAGCAACCCTGCAACAGTGATAATATGGCTGGTGTGACCTCCCCCAAGCATACAACCAGTGCCCTATCTTCTAATCTTACCTAGAAAGAGGAAAAATCTCTTGCGCGAGTTTCTTGATGCACATATAATACTAAAATTAGGCGTGGGTATAACATGATTATTGAATCTAAGCTAATGCAAGGGCACTACCTAAAAGCATATCAACTGGATACAAAAAGTTGGCACACGTCCTGCAGGGGCCCTGGAGACAGGCATTTACATTATCTGAAAAAGCGTGTTTGTTTAGCATAAAGTGGGATAACATTTCTAGTAACAGTTATACGCATTTCTTGGTAGCATTGTCAATTTCAAATTTCTGTTCGCTATAAAAGCAAGCGGTTTTAAAGAGCACCTCAACGGAGCGCGAAGACTGCATCAGCTGACGCATCCAGGGAGGGGGGGGGAGGTGAAACATGGTAAAATAGCGCGGTAGAGACGGCACAACGAAGAGACTACACAGGATTACACTCTTAGTCGCGTCCCGGATTGCGTCCTATTTATATGGGGTGGGCAGCCTCAATATCGTGATATAAGAGGCCCTGACAGACGTCTTTTCCGTGACAAAATTTGAGGTGGTTGTGTCACGCTTATATACTGCGCCAACGGCCCGTGTCACGTCTATAGACTAGCAGACAGCCTGACGCCAGGAATAAAATAAAAAGTGGGGGGGGGGGGGGGGGGGCAATCGTGAAGCTCTGAGCGATATGTGTGGCTTGCGGCGCATGCGCATATTCCTCCTCACACAATCGCCCGCGGGCGCCTTTTGCGGTGGCCGACGACGCGCGCCCGACGACGCGGCGAAAGCCGACAAACATTCAAAAATATCTCGTGCGCACATGCGCAGTAGGGGTGGAAGACAGTTCGCGCGCGGCGAGTTGTGATACGGTGATTTGTCTCTATCGCGCACGTGCCAGAAATTTCACCGCGGGGCGAGTTGGGGTCCCGCGCTTTGACTCTTGCTCTGTGTAGTTCATACTTAGTTCCGAGCGTTCACACTACATTGACCATGTTCGCTTCCGCTGACATCAAATGTGTGTTTCGAGGTCAGTGTAACAGTGGAAACAACTGCAAATGCGATGGGTTTATTAGGGCCAACGGTCACGCAAGCCAAGCAGCGGCGCCATGTCAAGCCGGCTGGTGTGTGTACTGCGGGCATAGCCCGGTTGAACACGAAAGGATAGGTAAGTCCCTGGATTTCTTGTTTTTTTTTCGAGGGGGGGGGGGGGGGCGCAGACTGTAAGAATTAGTGTTTGCAGACAACTAGTAAGGGCCATGAAATTATGCCTTTTTCGTCGTCGTAAAAAGCCCGCGCTAAAACCGTTCTCCAATAGCCGGGGCCGTACGGTAAATTTGACGTGCTTTATAGAGAGGATTCATTTTTCCTGTGCGGCGGCCGTTTTGGGATCCAGGCGAAAAATGAAAACGCTTGCACATGGGAGGTGCTTTCGTTGCCGTAATGAGTACCGTGGTGTCATAAAGAAATTGCATTTTTGCACGCGTTCATTGTCCAGGTCAAGGTACTGTCGGGAGCAAAAGTCTGGATTCCACGCGAGCGGCGGCCGAAATGCATTGCAGCGCCACCCTGCGAAAGCTCGCCTGCTGTCGAGACACCGGCTGTAAGGCCTATCTTAACTGCACGCATGTTCGTTTGCTCGCACGAGTCTGATACGCTTTTTGTTCACGGAAAGACCGAACGGTGTCGCTTCGGCCGTGTCTAGCATTTACGACTGGGCAATTCCGTCGGCGTGTAGCATTTGCGATACGGTCTCAGTGAGTGGCAGTAAGCGGCCACTGATGCGTTGAACGGGTAGTTTTTCGTCACTCTTTATCAGCGTTGCACATCGAAAGTAGTTGCTATCTGCGACTGCACCGCAAAACAATAGTCTCAAACTGGTTTAAGGAAGCGTGTCGCTTCGCGACTGCTTTTATCGAATGAATCGAACGAACATGCGTGCAGTTAAGATAGGCCCTACAGCCGGTGTCTCGCAGCAGGCGAGCTTTCGCAGGGTGGCGCTGCAATGCATTTCGGCCGCCGCTCGCGTGGAATCCAGACTTTTGCTCCCGACAGTACATAAAACCCAGTTTGAATTTTGTGTTTTCCAATAGTCCATGGCCACTGCTTGTCATTTTCGGTAGGCGTAGCAGAAAGCTATGTAACGTTTTTTCGTAACTAGGTGTTCGTGTCGTCGTTTCGGCTAGTGACTTTTCTGGCGCTTTTAGTAGTCTGGATTCTGTGGTGATTTGCAAACTTCATCACGGTGTGTTTAAGTGGTACACTTTTCACATGAAGCAACATCCATGAGTAACACAGCCCCCATCTTGCTGTGTTCGCCACAGCTGTCGTCTGTCGGGAGTGTCAACTCGCGGTTTTCAGAAACATGATAGCATTGGCAGCGCAAACGCGGCGCGTCGCCGGAGCGGAGGTCGCTCGAAGCGGGGGCTTTTAATGTTGCTACACATGCGCTGGGTGTTGCTCGGTGCGCGCAGTTTACCTATGCTTTAGCAAAAGATGTTGCTAGCAATTTCGTTCTATCTTTAATAAAATATTTTGCCCCATACTATTGGTGGAAATTGTTTAATAAAAAGAAACTAGGGCACATTACCTCCGCATGTGACAGTGAAAAGATTTTCTTTTCTACGTGCAATTTACGTGCCTCCGTCAAATAAAATTATGGCAACATTTTCTCGCACGCCTTTGCACTGAAAAAGCGTTCGGCCTTCCTACGTATATAAAGAAAACGTCCTTTTGGAGAGCATTTGAATGTACAAGCAGTAAGCAACGGCGCCGGATTTCCGACGCGTGAGGGCGCTCGCATAGCGCCTCCTCTCCCCCCTCGAATACTCTCCAGCTCGCAACACCCTCTCTCGGCGCGGCAGCCAGGCCACTACACTATATAAAAAAAAACAGAATCCGGCGCCAGGTTTCGATCCGAGGACTTTGCGGCCGCAGCGCGACGCTCTACCGACTAAGCCACGGACGCTTTTTTTTTTTCTTTATTGCCTTCTTTGACAGGATGACAAAACAAAGACACACGTAACTGATAATCTGTACACTCAATACTCAATACAATTACTAGAACTGCAGCCCTTCTTGGGCAAGCGGGGTGATTTTAGTATTCTTTCATTACCAGCAATGCTTCAATTGTGGGTAGCCACTCGGGTTTAGAGGGCTGAAGTTTCAGTATCTGCACGAAAGAACCTATTGAATCTTTGAAGTAGTGTCTGATGAGCCTGGCATCTGGGTCGGAGTAGCGTACCGCCATGCTGTTTCTCCAGATGCTATGTAGTCCATACAGCATAATTGTGTCAAGCGGCACACCGTCCTCATTTTCAACGTTCAAAAACCGAATACCGTAAGCATCAACCGGCAAATCTTTTTTGAGTGTTCGCTGTAGGATGTCCCAAAAGAACACCGCTCCCCAACAGTCCAGGAACACGTGCTCAATTGTTTCTGGCTTTCGACACAGAAAACACTGCACACCCCATGGCACAAACCATCCCGTTTCCTCCATCCAGGTCTTTACTTCCAATGTTCCAGTATGGAGTTTAAAAAAGAAAGATTTCACTCCACCTGGGACCGTCATTCTTTTCACTCGCTTAAGTACATCTCTCTCAGGCCTTAGATTACACTTGCTGCGGTATATTGGCACTGGCAATACACTCTCGACGATATCTTTGTACAGTTTCTTCCGACTCACCCCGCTTAAGTACTCTAAAGAAAAACGCGCTGAAAGAAAACGGTATGACCACACCACCTCCTTAAAAAATCCACGTACAGTTCCCCTCATGTACTCAGAGCTCACAACAAATTCAGGCAAAAGTCTTCCAAGTCGCAGCTGACAAGCCGTCCTAAGAAACGCGTCTTCAACATCTCGAAGAAACAGAAGTCTATTGACCACTTGCCTTAAAAATAAGTGCGATAAACCAAGTCCGCCTTCACGCACTTTCCGAAAGAGGTTTGTTCTGTTCGTTCTTTCCCATGATGAACTCCAGATAAACACGGCGAACACACGATGAAATTTCTGAATATTAGCCCTTGACTAGTGCAAAACTTGCATTACATACCACAGCCTGCTTATAAAAAACAAATTGCAAACTGTGGCTCTCGCAAACATTGATAAACCCCATCCTTTCCACTTCTCTGTCTTTTCTCGAAGTTCCTTGAGTTGCTTGGTCCAGTAAGGGTCACTGTCTTGATAACTGTCTAGTGGCACCCCCAGGTGCTTAACAGGGCTCGTGACCCACTGGATGTTGGCGAAAACGCTTGGCGTGGACTGCCATTCGCCATGCCAAAAGCCTAAGCATTTAGACCAGTTTACTGCACTACCGCTAGCTAAACAAAAGTGTTTCACGGTTTGTACTACCTCGAGAATGCTTTCTTTAGTAGTGCAGAATACTGCAATGTCATCCGCGTACGCTAGTAGTCGAACTTCCGTCATTTGCAACCGAAAACCTTGAATGTTACTGCTTTTAATGACACTTAAGCAAAACGTCTCAATATATATGCAGAAAAGGAGGGGGGATATCGGGCATCCTTGCCTCACCGATCGCTGCACCTGAACTCTTTTTCCAACTGCCTTATTAACTATAAGACGGGTTGTGCATTTACTGTACGCCATACGCACTCCGTTTCGAATAACTTTGCCGATATTATTGTACTCTAAAATTTGAAATAAGATATCGTGCGGCACACGATCGAAAGCCTTCTCCAAGTCAATCTGGAGCATTGCGACCCCAGATTGTGTGGCATCACAACACTCCAGAATACAACGCGCCTTATGTACATTCGTGAATATATTCCGCCCTCTGATCCCACATGTCTGGTGTGAACCTACAATATCTTGCATTACTGTTTGGAGCCTACTAGCTAATACTTTCATTAAAATTTTATAGTCTACATTTGTTAAGCATATAGGCCGGGACTAAGCCACGGACGCGACGCTGATATCAGTGTTAGTAACGCGCCTTATATCTTTAACGCATTCAAACTACGTCGTCAGCGGCGTGCGTTGGCGACTCAGCGGCGTTATAGCGGCTTGATAACTGCGTGGTGTACACGTGATACTACAAACCCGCTAGTTCTGCATAATCTCACGTGACTGCGCCTCCTCTCCCTTCACTCCGGTCGGCGCTTCGCAGCTGCGGTGCGCTGCGGTGCGGTGCGCTCCTCCTCTTCCCTTCCCATTGTGTCGGCGGGCTCCACGTGTGACCGCGGTAGGCTTAGTCGAGCCGAGCGCAGGCTTAGCGCAGGTGCGGTCGAGCGCGTGTCGAGGTCCGTATAAATAGCGGTTGAGAGCGCGTCCGCAGATTTCCGCAGAGGGACAAACGAGGCGTGTTAAGCCGAACGTGATCACGAGGGGGTGTTAATGTAACTAACGGGCAAAATGCCACCAAACTTCAACAAACTCCCCCTCATAGCATCACCCCGTGCTTCGCACTTCCTCATACTCCCCTTCGGGGAAATGCGGGGGAATTTTTTTTGAAATGTTTACAACGCTGTTTCCATTCCAGTACGACGAAATTCCAGAAGCAGCAGCTGCCGGGCCAAAGATTGCTTGGGACGATTCTACAAAGGCCATCTACATCATCGGAAGTGGTGTACCTGGACCATAATTGAAGCCCGGAGAATGTACAGGTCCGCGCAGAAGTAAACGGAGCACGGGAGCGGTGGCCGAACTGCATCGCTGCGCCGCGTATGGGCGCCGACGGGAACCATGGAGCGCCGGTCAAAGAGTGTGTTCGCACTGTTCCCGCCGCCCTATCTGATATGTTTAATCGCCGCTCTGCTGGCGTGTCATGCTCGGCGAGACGGTCTTCAAAAGGCAGCACTGGGCTATACAGGAGCGCTGGTTGCATTGCCGGTCGCAGGCATCAGCGGCGACCGAATCCGCTGCTCATGAGCTGGACGAAGCTGCGCGCGCCCGGAAACGTGCCTTGTTGCGCGCTGTAAAGGACGGCATTAAAGTGTAGGCCGCTGCGGTTTGGCATAGCATGTCATTGCGATATAATTAATTGTAAGCCGGCAATAAAATTTCCATGTACAATATAGAAAGCACAGTCACAGGCATTTTCGTTGTTCGGGAAAAAAATCTCGCTTACGAGATTTCTTCTTTAATTTTGGGTTTGTCCCGAGTTATTGCTGCCGGTCAGTCCAGGTCTGCTGTGAAGAAAGGGAAATAAACAAATGTCCATGCGGTGGAAATTCCGTTTTAGAGAACACCGTAAAGAATAAGTACAATCGTTTCCTGCTATTACAGTGGGTCTCATAGGGCGCATATTTTGTGGTGGCATTAAAACCGACGTTCTTATTTTTAACGAGCACCTTATATTAGTTAAGAAAGTGTTGCAGATTTAAATAAACTCCGATGATGATGACGATTTCTATTAGTTTCCCCTTTGTATCGGGGTGATGACATGTCATCTGACCAAAAAGGACTAATATACCTACGTTTTACACTTTTGGTTCAATACTAGCGCTGCTTAGGGCAGGCACAAAAAGCTTATTAGGCACAAAATACTTTTTTTTTTCTGTTACAGGTGGTAAGTGTCCTAGGCAATATTCCACTCTCTGCTTTTCGTCCACCAGCATTCTAATCTTCTTTTCGTCCCCTCGACAGCCTTGAAGTTAACTTCCTCTGTGATACCCTTAAATCCTACGGCTTCTGAAAGCCCAATATTCCCTTCATGTAGATTTGGATGGATACCCTCACATTCTAACACGATGTGCCGCATAGTTTCTGTTTCTTTTCCGCAGACCACGCATACCCCATCATTTTGTGAATACTTCCCCACAAAACTCTTAGTTCGCAGGCAACCTGCTCTAGCCTCAAAAAGCAAAGCACTGCCCTGGGAATTATCGTAGAACTTTTCCTTTCTGATGTTCATCTTCTCAGCCCTGTACATCTCTAACGACGTTTTAGCTTCCATTTTTTCCCCCCATTTATTCGTTTCAATCTGCCTTGCCTCTTTTTTGGTTACCTTGGATGTTTTGGATTCCCCGCTGTTCTTTCCGTATTTCATCATTAGCCTTCTAGTCTTTCTTAACCACTGCGTGTCCACGCTTTTCAAGTATAGGTACCTAAATACCTTAGCTGCCCACCTTCGTTGATCCATTGCCCTCAACCTCATCTCAAAGCATATTTTACTCTGAGCTTCTCTAACTTTAAACGACGCCCAGCCCATATCCCCCTGAACTGCTTCGTTAGTTGTTTTTCCATGCGCGCCTAAGGCCAAACGTCCTACCGTTCTCTGGTTTACTTCAAGGCCTGATAGAACGTCTGATTTTAAGCAGAGTACAGCATTCGCAAACGTGAGACCCGGAACCATTACTCCTTTCCACATTCCTCTTACTACTTCATATTTGTTATACCCCCACAGAGCTCTATGCTTCATTATAGCTGCGTTTCGCTTTCCCTTAACCTTAAGTTGCGCCTCGTGAGTACTTAAGTAGTTATCCCCTTCGTTTATCCACACTCCCAAATATTTATATTCCTTCACTCTAGGTAATTCGCCTTGCTGGATAGACACTACGTCGGTGGTAGCGTCATTGAAAACCATTATTCCTGATTTTTCTGCACTGAAATTTAATCCGAGGTCAGTGGCTTCCTGGCCGCAAATATTTATTAGCCGCTGCATATCGGTTTGGTTAACAGCTAAAAGAACAATGTCGTCTGCGTATAACATTCCCGGAATATGCTGTTGTACCACTTCCCCTTGCAGCATATGGGTTAGGCTAAACCCTACTTGACTTTCTTCCAGTTTCTTTTCTAACCCTGCCATGTAAAGCATGAACAGTATTGGGCTCAAAGGGCATCCCTGTTTCAGTCCCCGATGGATGTTGACCTGCTGGGCGCATTTCTGTCCTTCCCAAGTAAGGTGCACTCTATTGTCTTTATAGATTGCTATAAGGAACTGTACTAACTCGTCATCTAATCCCTGGAGTTTCAGCATTCTCCACAGCCGTTCTCTGTTTACGTTGTCATATGCCCCTTTAATGTCCAAGAACGTAATCCACAGTGGTCTCTTCTGTGCTTTCGCAATTTCAATGCATTGCGTTATCACGAACAGATTGTCATCCAGTCGCCTGTCTTGTCTAAATCCATTCTGCAGTTCCCCAAGTATTTCGTTTTCTTCCATCCATGCTTGAATTTCTGATTTTATCGCCTGCATTACGAATCTATACACCACTGACGTTACTGTGAGTGGCCTGTATGAATCAATACTGCCTTTGTCTCCTCTGCCTTTATATATTAAATTCATCCTACTTTCCAACCAGTCCTCTGGTATTTGTTTGGTTTCTATCACCTTATCTATTGCCCTCATAAACGATTCCTTACTTTTAGGTCCAAGTAGGTTTATCAGTTGCATTGGTATTCCGTCCGGGCCCACTGCTGTCTGGGGGGAAACCTTTTGCTCTGCTTTTTTCCAATCAAGGTTGCTCAAACTTATTTCCCCACCCGCCGCGGTGGCTCAGTGGCTAAGGCGTTGCGCTGCTGAGCACGAGGTCGCGGGTTCGATTCCCGGCCGCGGCGGCCGCTTTTCTGATGGAGGCGAAAAGCAAAAACGCCCGTGTGTACGAGATTTCGGCGCACGATAAAGATCCCCAGGTGGTCAGAATTAATCCGGAGCCCTCCACTACGGCGCGCCTCATCGCCTTCGTTGCGTCGGCGCGTTAAACCCTACAATCAATCAATCAAACTTATTTCCCTTTCCGCGGTCTTTTGTGGCGCTGATGTTATCGGTGCAGGTTTCCCTACCACTATTGTCCTAAACTTCTCACTAATCACTCGATGAATATGCGCCAACGCGTGCTCTCTTTCTAAATGCTCCCCCTCCTCATCAATCAGGAATTTTTGATGGTTGTCGTTTTTTGAGCTTAGTGATTTTACATGGTTCCAAAACTTCTTGGATGCGCTTTTGTCCTTCTTCCGTATTTCTGCCATCCATTGTTCGCTTTTCTGCTTGATCTTTGCTTGCACCATTTTCTGCACTTCTAGTTTTTTCCCACGGTAGACCTCCCACTTTTCCTTCACTACCTCCGGTTCTATACCAGTTCTTTTTGCTTCTCTATGTTCTCTCGACGCCTTTCTTCGCTGGTCAATAGCCTCTTTTATTTCCTTATTCCACCAGCTTCTCGGCTTTCTCTTCCCTTTCCATCGGTTTCGTTCCTTTGCTTCATTCATCTTACCCTTTATCAACGCAATCATTTCGTCGTAATCATAATTTTTGCCTGGGTATTTATTGATTTCATCTTCCAATCTATCAGCGATGATCTTTAACTGCTCATTATTCAAATTATTTCCTCCTATTGTACCTATTTCTGCATTTGTCCGGGTTGTGCCTCCAAAGTGCAAGCTAAACCGCTTGTGGTCGCTTCTAAGCTGTCTGTTCCATTTTCATCTATCCTCATTTCCCGCAGCCTTCCGTATACTGTCTCGGATACTAAACTGTAGTCTATGCTGGACTGTCTGTTACCGCTTTCCCACGTTATTTGTCTGTCACACTTGCTTTCCGTGTTTACTATTACAAGCCGGTTTTCCTGGCATAGATCTATCACTAGAGAACCGTTGTGGTCTGTGTATCCATCCAAACCTTCTATATGGGCATTCATATCTCCAACTATGATTATTTCGCCCGAATCTTTGAACTCGTTTATATCTTTTCTGAAACAGTTTTCCATTTCCTCATTTTCCTCCCTAGCACTACTTCCGGTCCACAGATACACCACTCCTAACCATGTATTTTCCCCCTCTATGGTGCCTCTAACCCATAGATGCTCTTTACACCTTTCATGCACTCTCTGCCAGTCGGTCCCTTGTTTAATGAGCATGCCAACACATCCCCCTTTCTTCATTCCTGTGGTCCTGTTGCAACCTTCCCAGACATAATTGTCTATGATAGGTGGGGCTTCTAGGTCCCGGAGGTGAGTCTCGGCTAAAGCGTACACGTCTATTCCTTCCCGTTCAAGTTGCTTTTGAATTTCCACCCACTTATCTGGCTTTCTGCCTCCCTGCATATTTATGTAGCTGATTAAATATTTATTGCATTTGTTTTTCCCTTTCCGCTTACGGGGTCTGTATTTGTCTTTTACAGAATTGTTTGCTCAATTGTTTCCATCCAAATGGCTTCTGTCAACGCTCTCAGTTACGTCCGTAGGTTCTCCGTTTAGCTCTAGGCCTGGCTGCCTCGCAGCGTTGAGTGTGCATGTGTCTCTTGCTTCCCCTTTGTCTCTGTGAGGAGGGAAGGAGTCGGCGGGGACGACGACGACGACGACGTCGCGGACACATGCCCGTGAAGGGATTGTCCTCGGTTCGGCACGGCCGAAAAAGACGAAGTGGCAGGTCACACGAGCCGATGACGGTGAACGCGAGGGCCCTATGAGAGTCGGCCACGACGGAGCGGTGACAAGGCCAGACGGGAACGAGGAAGGACGGCCATTCGAGTGGAGGAGTTCGGAGATGACGGTTCGAGGAGAGCGGCGTCCAGGCGCAGATCGAGGGCTCATCGGGTATCGGGGACCCAAGCTCGGAGGGATCTACCTGACGCCAAGGCCTCCCCTGACCAGCGTCCTTTTCCCCAGTGCCCTGGCCCGTGGCAGGCACACGCGCTGCGTCGTGCCCCTGTCCTGAACGACCACGGTTTGGAAATCATCGTCTACCGGCGGCTCCCGGGTGCCGACTGCCCGCGGCCTTCCGTGACGTGGCCACGACCGTTCTGTCCACGACCGCTCCCTCAAGTACCGTTCTTGGAGGAGCAGCGACGGAGCTGCACCGTCAACGGCCCAGCACGCTAGACTTCCCGACGCGGCCCTCAGCGCCACGCACCGAGACACCCCGACGCCCCGAGTCCTACGCCACGTCACGGTGAACTCGTTATGAACTTTTTTGTGGCACTTTTCTAGCGCTTAGGTCTATAGGGTTTCCTGTGCATTAGTTAGACGTTTCGTGTTTTGGTTAGCTCTCTGGTAGTCTATCGTCTAAGCATTATTGTCTGCATCGTGCTTTGTTCTGTAATACATGTTTTCTTTATAACCTCTCAAAGCGCCCTCGTCTGATTAACTGGTGACTGTCTACCCCCAGTCGCCACTGAATACACACTACTCAAGAACCTGCAGAGGGGGTTCCTTCCCTCCTCACAGTCTCCTAGTTTGCCTTCGTTAGCCGCGCGGGGCCCCCTAAAAAAGCTACCGCTCTCCCACCTAAGCGCCACCCCACCTTGTTTCCTAGCCTGGGGCTGAAGTGAATCCCGTCCCACTGAAAAGCTTGCCTATGTCCGATGCTGCCCAATACCCTGTTCACGTCTATCACTTCAAGCCCAAGTTCCCTGCCGCACCTCACGATCTCGCTGTTAGCAGCGAGTACTACCCGTTCGGTGTGCACGCCCTGCTTCATCACCTCCGGCACGGTGCAGACTGCAATGCGCACATTTGGGGCCGTCGCCCGCAGGTCCTTTACCCCCTTCGCTATCTACTGGCCAAGTTTTCCCTCCTCTCCCTTTAGAACATCGTTAAGCCCCGCGGCAATCACCACAAGGTTTCTAGCTTTACTAGACAAGGCCAGCTGCCCCTTCGCTGCAGTCATCACCGTCTGCATCGTTTGACCTGGGAAACACCCCACCTTCACACGCTTATCCCCCTGTAACCTTTCCACTATGGCAGCGCTGCTCCTCTTCATGTTAGAGTCACCCGCAATGATTGCCACGCTATCATCTGCCACGTGCCGCTCTTTACTGGTACCCGGGTTATCGACTGGTTTTGCTGTCCTATTTCGCAGCACGTGGGAGTAGCTGTTGCCTATTGCTGCTTCCACCCCCGGTGTCCCCTCGGCGCATGCCTCCGCTTCGCTGCATGGGCCGAGGTGGTCGTCATTTGTTGGCGAAATGACGCTCCTTTCTAGTTTCCTCTCAGCTGCTTCTAACTTTTCCTCAACGGCCCTCCGTACATCGCGTTCGTTACTTAGCGCTGCCTCCAGTTCTGCAACCCGCTTAGCTAACCCCGAGTTATCCGCTTCTACGCGTTCTAGCCGCGACACCACTACGCATAACCGACACGTACCTGCCCCTTCGTCTTCCTCGCCGCCATCCCGCTGAAACTCCTCTGTGTCTACGTGCCGCGGACAGCTACCACACTGTACCAGCTTCCTACGCGTCATCTCGGCTGAAACCCCGACACAACGAGAAAGAAGCCGTGCAGGTAAATACTTAGCTTCGGCTGTCCTCCGCTGTCTCTGCCGTTTCGCTGTCCTTCACTGTAGAAACACGCTGTTGTCGGAGCACCAGAAAAGCACGTCCGAACAGGTCGACTGCGCACTGCGCACTTCCGAATTGAATTGAAGGATGGCTTCACCGCATGACTTGAAAGTCTTGCAGAAAAGCGCCGTCAAGGCCCAAAAATGACCGATGACGAGTATAGTCGTCATAACCGATGGCGACCATACTCTTAATCAGTTAATTTGGTACAAAATCTCATGGCGGCTATCCTCGTCAACCGGAGCAAAAGGGTTAATGAAACAACAAAATATGCGCCCTATGAGGCTCGCTGTAATAGCAGGAAACGATTGTACTTATTCTTTACGGTATTCTCTAATACGGAATTTCCACCGCATGGACTTTTTTGTATTTCCCTTTCTTCAGAGCAGACCTGGACTGACCGGCAGCAATAACTTGGGAGAAACCCACAATTAAAAAGAAATCTCGTAAGCGAGATTTTTTTCACGAACAATGAAAATGTCTGTGAATGTGCTTTCTATATTGTACATGGAAATTTTGTTGCCGGCTTACAATTAATTATATCGCAATGACATGCTATGCCAAACCGCAGCGGCCTACACTTTTATGCCGCCCTTTTCCACGCGCAACAAGGCACGTTTCCGGGCGCGCGCAGCTTCGTCCAGCTCATGAGCAGCGGATTCGGTCGCCGCTGATGCTTGCGAGCGGCAATGCACCCAACGCCCCTTTATAGCCCAGCGCTGCCTTTTGAAGAACGTCTCGCCGAGCATGACACGCCAGCAGAGCAGCGAATAAACATATCAGATAGGGCAGCGGGGGCGGTGCGAACACACTCTTTGACCGGCGCTCCATGGTTCCCGTCGGCGCCCATACGCGGCGCAGCGATGCAGTTCGGCCACCGCTCCCGTGCTCCGTTTACTTCTGCGCGGACCTGTACATTGCGCAAACTGGAAGATGCTTCAATGAGAGGGCAAGGGAGCACAATTGGGCAGTTGAAAATAAAGCTGGTGGCCACCTATCTGATCACTGCAAACGATGCAAGTGTAGCCCCCTGCTAGGTAGGACAAAGTTCTTGCGGAAAGCACGAGGAAGGCTTGAGCGCGAAATTATGGAAGCTCTTTTTATTAGACAGGCAGGGGATAACTGGGTGAAAAAAATTCTAGTTGGAAGTTCGGCACCGTGTTGTGAGTTACGTGTTCCTCTCGTCCCTGTTTTAGCACCGATTAATTTTTAGCAGCATGTACCAACTCGCCCACATCAAGCTTTTGTTACTTCAAAATGATGGGTCTTTGCGCGAGGAAACTGGCGTAAGTGGCGCGAGTGGTGTAGAAAGCGCCGATGTCAGCACGTACATTGGGAACTGAGCTGTGGTTCGCGGTTATGCAGGAATTCAGCAAATGTCCGACATTTCAATCGTAGGATGTGAAGGCTTCGCCTACCCAGGTTATCCTTTACAAGCTCGAAGATTGTAGGTGGAATTGTGCTGATTGAGAAGGGTGCATTAGTCGGGCAAAACTTGTCGGTTTGAAGTTAATTCAAGAGGTTTGCTTGTTACGCCGTGTAGCTACAGCGATAAAAATGGGAATATTCACCCTCAGCTGACAAGGCAGAAGAATGTAGCAACATTTATTCGCTACATTGTTGCCTTAAAGATTAGCCCAATTGGAACAAATGTTACCTGTTTCCAGACGTTTCATCCGCAACAACTGCCGTGAAAGGGCATGCAGTGTGTGTGGCACAACATATTCACGGTGCTGTCAGATCAGACCCCAACCCGGCGCGGTGGCTAAGGCGCCGTGTTGCTGGGCGGAAGGACTCGGGTTCGAGTCCCGGCCACGGCGGCCGCTATTCTGATAGAGGCGGAAAGCGAAAACACCCGTGTGTTCGAGATTTCAGCGCATGTTAAAGATCCCCTGCGTGGTCAAAATTAATCCGGAGCCCTCCACTACGGCACGCCTCATCGCCTGTGAAGCGTCGGCGCGGTAAACCTCTTATAAATCAATCTGACTAGTCAAAACTGAGAAGTGTTGCCTATCTGCAGATTGCAAAAAGAAACGAGCAGGAAAAATCAACGCAGAAGACAGCATAAGCGATGGCTCAGCGGAAAAACTACCAGGCTAAACGCTTTAAAAAATCGGCATACCAGGACTACAAGAGGATAAATGAAAGTTTCTGTGACCCTAACAGATAGTCCATCATATTTACGAACCAACAAAAAAGAATAGCAGTACGACAAACATTCTCATCCGAGAAAAAACGTTTATTTCTTTTAAGAAACCACATTTATACCTGTCAGAGAAATAAAAAAAACATTGGTTTTAAATTGGTTCAATTTTCTTTGATAACAGCGAAGCTGTTTAACAAATCGCAATTTTTCGTGTCGGCAGTTAAAATACGAAGAATTTTCTGAGCGCGGGAACGTGAGCGCGAGCACGTGAGCGCGCACGTCAGCACTTGGTTTCCAATCGGCTCACTTGATCACTTTTGTTAGGGTTGTAAATGTTCTTGTGAAAACGTACCTACTGTATTTGCTTCCACAGCATAAATAAAAGTGTCGAAGCGTCTTTTCTTGATTCCAAGTAGATGGCTGACTATTGTAGGCTTTCCCGTAGTTTCAGAAGTGTAAGACGTGTTCGGGTATGCTTTAAACATTATTGAGCTATAAAGGATCCCGTACTGGGGAAAAATAAAAGGAAAAAAAATAAATGGAACGGGAAGCAGCCGAAGGCAAGCGGACTGTGCAGTGTTTGCCTTGCCTTTTTTTTTCTTAAGTACAGCTTGTTTCTCGTTATAATGTCGATAAAAATGTAAAGCTCTTGTCACTAAAGTGTAAGAGTAGAGTGAAGTTGGATTTCGCATGTCAAAGAAGAACATTAAAGGTGTGCGGTGGTCGTTCACCGGCGCCTTTCCAAGCAAGGAGTAGCAGACGACGCGCCGAGACCGATCTCAACTAGAGTTCCTGTAGCTATATACAGGAACTCTAATCTCAACGCTACCGCAGCGCCACCGCCTGGTCGGCGACAGCACCGGCCCGCGCCGCGGTGCTTGGAACTCTATGGCTTAGGAGGCCGCGCTCTTTGCCAACTGACCTAATCTAAAAACATTGGCTCACACCACTCGTGGTGCCGCGCCAAAGACCCATCCGAGCAGCAGCGGAACAGGGCATGCCGCCTAGCCAAAGAGCCGCATTGCTCGCCTTCATCGGTGCGGACAAACACGTGCGACTCGCAGTAAGTTAATCTTTGTTTTTTCCTTGACGCGAGTTAACCGGCATGAACATTTGTATAGCACTTTGTTCACCGTTGTTTAACATGTAAATGCGTAGCGGGGACCTTGTTGCAGTAACCCTGAAAGAGGAAAGCGACAATCGCCAGACCGTACCGCTAGTGGGTGGATTAGGTATTTTAAAATGCTGTACATCGAATTTACGGGATTATTTTTGGCGAAGATGTTTACGGAAAGGTTGCGGCCGTTTTCCGTGACGGTCGTCCGCCCGTGCGTTTGCCGCAAAGCATTCGTGCTTTGCGGCGAAGTCAACTACAAAAGTGCAGATGCGTCTTGAATTTTCTTTTTTGTGTGGGTTTTCATTATTTATTGCGCATGTCCTGCCGCAAAAATCTCTTTGTGCGTCTGGCTTGTCGTTTTTTGGCAGTGGGGTGGTTGTGGTAGTTTCTGAAGCGCATGTTTTGAGTGTGCCCGAACAGATAATACCGTAAAACCTCGTTAGCTCGAACTCACTGAACTAAAATTTTTTTTCAAGATTCGATGGGTCATCGGTATAGCCAGAATGTTTACCTGTTTATCACGAAAGGTTTTGGAAGTGAGTTCCAGATAATCATAATATTCCTTGCTTAAGTTATGACGAACACGAATATGCGGGTACTGGTATCATTACCCACGGTGAGGTTCTCTTGAAAGTGCATTAACGAAGCATGCAGCGGTACTTGCACGCTCGAACTTGAAAAACAATTTTGACATCATTGCTGTTTGAGGTGTAGATTATTGCCCTTGCAACAGTGTTAAGCATGACACAAAATCTGGTCATTTTGAGTCTGTTCCTTGCGGCCACTCCCTGGTAGCACAGAATGTTGCCCGAACATTTCTGCAACGTTTCCCCTTAACGTTGCCAAAACGTGGCTAATGTCCGCTTTTTTTAACGTTAGTGCAATGTTTCCCAGAAACATTGCGTCAACATGATATTAGCATTGCTCCAACATGGGGGCAATGCTTGAAGGGTGTTGTTCTAACGTTTGGATAACGTTGTTTCTGACGTTCGCCAACGTTGTTCCACTCTTGGAGCAACCTTCAAGCCACGTGCAGGACACATTTGAACAACATTTATAAGTCGTTTTCTGGTGACGTTGCAGTAACTTTTCACCTACATTTGCGCAACGTGCATACCACATTTAAGCATATCCCTGTATCATTCAGACGTTGTGATAACATTGCTACAATATTGCAGAAACTTTAGATTTACACTATTAACATACAAAGAACGTTTCTTCAACGTTCAAGCAATGTTTTTATGAAGTTGCAATAACACTGCTACAATTTTGCGGTAACTTTCCAGCTATATTTTTCGAACTTGCGGGTAACATTTAGAAAATGTCGCTTTAATGTTCAAGCGATGCTTCCTACAACGTTACCGCGACTTTACAGATACGTTTTTTCACCACGAGGGCCACATCAGGGCACTGTTGATATGACTTTCAAGCAATATTTCTCTTACAAAGCAATAATATTGCAGCAATGTACAGGTAACTTACAGTTACATGAATCTAATATACATGCAACAATAACTAGATGAAAATATTAGAAGTTAACTTGTTCCTTGAGAGACGATTGTTGACTGCATGATAAGCGAGCGGTTCAAACCTCATCCGCATAAACTCCCCAGCAAACCACGTTACGTCGTGCAGATATCCCGGAGACGTCAGCAATCGACATTGCAGATGTCCAGGAGACGTACCGTTGGGGTCAGAGTTACATATACTCAACGTTGCTACAACCGCAAAAAACCCATCCAAATAACGCGAAGGATAACGTCCAGTAGACTTCTCCTGGTACTTTTATACGCTGTTTACGGGATGTTACTTTAGTGGTACGTCTTATGGATGTTGTCGTGGTACGCATGCAAGACGTATATAGATGTCTGTTCTACATTGGTTGTCTGTCTTTGGCACAAGCATTAGTTTTTGATATTCATGACTTGTGTACGTTAGTATGATATTGTTGAGATGAACCTGTATGCCTGAAATTTACATTCTTTATACATTATTTCGAAGTTTGGCCAGCCCCCTTTCCAAGGCTGCCTGCGTGTTGTGGGCATTTATACCTCAAATACATGTCTTACTAGCTATTCAGCACTGTTTGCTGTTACTTGTCACCTGGTTTCTAGATTAATGTGTTTCCACTTTTGAAGTGCTGCATACTGCATGAAGTCTCATATGTGAAGTGCCAAGCTGACCACACACTCTCGCAGAAGCACACGAAGCACAGCTCTAAACAAGAAATGTCACATCGAAAACAAGAGGCAGTAAGTAACAGCAAACCAGTCCTGATCAGCACAAGCGCCCTGGACACTAAGGCAACCACAGTGGCGTCATCGAATTGTACCATACAGCACGGCTGTACAGACCTTCTGCAAATAAACTATCACAGAAACAATTCAAAAATTAATCTAATTAAAATGACAGTCTCCCATCCTATCTGTAAGTACCTGCAGCTGGGTAGTAAGAACGCTTTCAAAGCACACATAAAACACAAAAGAGTTGGGGTAAAAAAGTTTATATTGACTTCCAAATTATATAACATGCTTTCGCAACACAACCACTTTAATTTTCATTCCTATCTGCCCTGGACCACAGGGTACACATTGTAAAATTACAAGAATAGAACAGATATTCATGACAATAAACAAGTCACACACAGAAAGGTTGATAAAAAATAGGGAAAAAAGCAAACATGTAAACCCAGGGTACAAGCACAAGATAGCTATCCAACTTGAAATATCGCACATTAAAATAATTGGGTGAAAAACAACGCAAGAAAAGTGTGAAAACAAAGAAATTATTGAATGGTGGTTATAAAAACACAGCAAATTTACGGAACTAAATAGTTCACATCTAGTGAAAAGTTTGTGGAACAATAAAACAAAAGCACCTCGGAAACACAGAAGTGGTGTTGTTGAGTGGTGGTTGTGAGTGCCATACAAATTTAAGCTACTTTAAACAAACCAACATCTAGGGAAATGGTTATGATCTATAGAAAAGGTGTGTATAAATAAATGACTGTACGGCGGTTACAAGAGCAGTAGAAATTTACCTGATGAAATAATTCACACTTAGCGAAATGGCAGGACAACAATAAAACAACAAAAAACTTTAGAAACAACTTATTCAATTCTGGTTAGGAAAACAAAACGTTACACTATTTCAATATTTTCCACAAAGTGATATGATTTGGGAACAAACGAAAAAACGGGGAACACGGAAATGATTGAATATTAGTTACAAGAAGACAGATTTACTTTACTACGTGATTCACACCAAGTGATACGCTCAAAGAACAATCACACAAAATAAAAACGCACGGAAGCACGGAAACGATGCATGCCTCCATCATCAGTTATGGTAGGGAGTCTTGAACAGTTTGCGTTCTTCGTTGTGGTGCTCCAGAAACTGCCAAAATAGTTTCAGCAGCCCGGATTGCTGGCAAAGTGAGTAAAAATTTCATGGTCCAAAGGCTGAAAGAAATTTAATACCGCTTCTAGCAATAAAAACTAAGAAGCCGCAGGTTGTGGACAAAGCTGATATTTGCGCAGGATGGACTGAAAATAAAAATCTGGGCCGTATACATTGTCTGGTGAAAGAATTTGATGTCTGTAACAACACGAAGATATCTATGTTACACACAATGCAGGATGCCACTCGCAGGTGGAAAAAAGCGTGTTCCCTGTTTTCCAAACCAGGAGAAGTCCTGCGCCAAGTTGACCGTCAACAGTAGCTTGAGCAGGCGCATTGTGCAGACAGTTGCAGTAGCACCTCCCTTGCAAGCCAGTTCATCAATCTAGGCATGGGTACAGGAAAATCTGTGTTGTAATACAGATTTTTAAGACTCGTATAATACGGAATGGCCGCTTACATTGTCCCTGAAAAAGAGAGTGCATGACAGCTGCATGCTACCGGTACTCGCCTACGGGGCAGAAACTTCCAGGCTAACTAAAAGGGTCTAACATAAATTAAGGACGACTTAGCAGGCAATGGAACGCTAGAGGATGGGTGTAACATTAAGGGACAGGAAGAGAGCGGAGTGGATATACTTTAATGCCAGCATTGGCACTAGTAAGGCAACCTTAACACTATGACAGCTAATGTGAGGTACCACTAAATATAAGAACTACGTTTCGTGAATGGGTATTTTGAGGACATTTTAGCCCAGCTACAGGTCCCATCTGAACTTGCAAAATATTTTTCTGTGTCTATCCAAACCGCTTGGTGGATTGAAGTGACAATATATACACGGATGAAGCCATGTCCACAAAATATGGCAAAAGGAAACATGAACAAAACCGGACAACGTCACTGCCATGGACGTATACTTCGTGCAGCAGAATGGCGAGGTGGGCTAGTTGGTATATATGCATAACTAAACGTTCAAAAAGCACATCACTGAAAAACTCGTCATGTTGTCCTGTTCGCCTGTCCTGCTAGGCGTACATTTTTAGTTGAAATACGTTGTACAGCGGGAAGCATCAAAGTAGTGCAAGAAATTTTTACAGCACAATCACATTCACACATAGTCTAAGTTGCACCAGACAGCAGCCTGCAACATCTAAGGTATTAAACGACAGGCCAGACACCAGAATCATACTCTGCCTTAAACCTGCGAAATCCCGAATGCTGTGTTACTCTGATCACCAAGGTGTGTTACACACTAAATTCATTAAGCTGAAAATTCCATAAGTGACAGAAATTTAACAGCCATTTTTGAATATTTTTACTAGGTTCTGAAAGGTTAATTTACGTTTGCGATGCTGCAGTAAGAGTACGAAGCACAACCAGCGCTGCTCATACTACTGTACCGGTTACGACATGCGTGTAGTTCTGACGTTACAAATAGATTCGGGTTGCATACACGTTGTTCATTCCGACATTTCACGACCAAACTGAGCGTTCGAAAATATTGAACACTCAATGGAAACCGCGAAAACAGCATCAAGATTACATTTTAATCTAATGCTGTACTTTTCGAATTACCTGGATTAATATTTTATTTTAATGCTACACGAACGGCAATCATTCAATGTATTGTGCACGCTTTTTAACCGAAAACTATTATGACGAAAAAAACGGCATCTGCAGAAACGAAACAAAAACCAACATCACGCTAAAAGTACACGATGTACGTGTAACGCATTCGCACACCCACGTATATTCGCACTCTCCGGCTTCCCGTATTTCATTTCATATCAAAACATTCGCCTAGCAAAACAGGACAGAACACAAACACTTCACCAAACACAGGGCTAGAAACTGCGCCAGAACTGATTCTGTTTACAAACGCAGCAGCCAGGTACAAAGGTCTACCGACAAATCTCCGCAACGCACAAAGCGAGTCCCTCAAATCGTTAGGGCTAACCGCTTACGCGTACCGAAGTTCGAGAGCAACTCTGCTACGGTAAATACATATGACAAGAAAACAAGGTTCACTAGTACTCGCTTACCTCCACTACTTGGCAGTATTTCTTCGTCCGGTAGATAAATCCATGGTAGTCAAGTCACCGAAATAACGAAAGTTGAAGGCGTGCACGCCCGTGCCGTCACCGGCCTGTAGCACGCATATCGATACGGAGTGCAGTTAATACACTGTCGGACGATCGGACTTTGCGCGCAGCGACTTCCTGTCTGTGTTCGTATGAGGGAAAAACTAGTTCCTGAAAGACACCCACCTTGATAAAAACGCTTTGCGAAATATATGGCCAAGTTATTGGTAAATAAAGATATTAGTTGCCATTTATATACAAGAAAAGCTTGGGCGTGAGAATTTTTTAAAGAAAATAGTAATTGTACCTACAATCTAGATTACGGCATTTAAGGCAATTTCAGGGTATGCGGTGGAAATGCAGCTGCCGTGTGGTTGTGGGCGCCGTAATTTTACGCTTCGTTGTGAGACTGCAACCACTTGCAGAGTATTTTCTGCGCTTTCGCGCGTCGACATCGCCCCGCGTTGACGGCGTCGGCAAAACGCACGGCGCCGTGAGCTGACGCGGGAGGAGGAGGAGGGGAAGAAAACTTTGAACGAACAGGTAGGTCCAGCTTAGAAGTGGGCGGGGTCCTCAGTCCAGCACTCCGTTGGTGCGGCCTGCCGTCTTCGCCCTTTCAGCGAGTTAACGCTGCTTACTTAGGTCCGAGCTGGCAAGTTCACTCTCCGACTGCTCCTATGTAGCTACGCCGATGTCTATGCTGCTCGCCAGATATCAGCGTCGACGCAGCGCCAGAAAGCATCCGAAAGCACGCGACATCGTCCGTATTCCATGTTCATCTCCTGGTTTGGGGTCATTACGTTCGCAGAAAACAATCATTTTTTTTAACGTGCGGTAATTTGGTGCCTTCAGGCAAATTACAAGCTATTTCTGGTCGAAACTGCGCAATCCTCCGTGGCTAGCTTGGCTTTAATCGTGGAGATCGGGGGATTGAGACAGCTTTTTGCCAGTTAAATACGGGAGCTCTGGCTACATCGCTTGTAGTGTTAGCATGGAGGGCTTGTCTGCAAGATCGGTGCGTAACGAACAAAGTTTATCAACGCCAGAAATCTAGTGGTGCATTCAATTTCATTCGCGGCTACCGTAGCCTGCATAGGGGGAACGATGAAGCGCGATAGCTTTTCTTGGCTTAAATAAGGGAGCTTTGGTTACATCACTTGCAGTATTAGCATAATTGACCTCGCCTCCAAGATCGGTGCGGAAGAAACAAGCGTTAGCACTGCCGAAATTTGTCAAATACGACCAAAACGAATCACCCGACAATATTCGTTGGCAGCCTCTGTTAAGGTACCATATTCTTGGGTACACGCATTGTTTCCTGGCGTGGTCGAGTGGATTGGAGCTTAGGTGCTTGTGTTGTTTTGAAAGTCTATGGTTCGAATCTTAGCGAAGTCTCACGAATTTTTTTAGTTTTTTTTTTTTTGCAATGAGGGTGTCATCGACTTTTTTTTAAGGCAAAAAAAGGCAGAGTACCTTGCCGTTTAACCTACAAGTGACGTTTGACGGTAAGCTCAGTATCAAGGCAGCCCCGAAATCTGCTTTGCTCACACTTTGAATGCATGAAGCTGCAGTCGGTACGTAACATCAAGGTTAAATCAAGTAGCAAGTAAAGTTGTGCTAATTGAGTCTTCGTTCATCATCCTATCTTATTTTGTTCATATTTGACGGCAATGACCCCCGCCCCTCCTCCCCCCCCCCCCTCCACCCATCGAAAAAAACCTTACAAGGCTCGTTGGCAACGTCGCTTCTAAACGAATTCTGCACTAAGTCCCTGCCTCTCTCCGTGAGGTTCGGTATTGGGCAAATGTTTTGAAGGTCAAAGGTTAAAAGCAATAGTGGTGGATTACAATACTTGCACAAAACCCCTCGGTACAAAACCCTTACAAAACACATTCAAAACCCCTCGGTAACTTCAGTACAGTACGGCTGCGGAAAGTTTGAAAATAAAGTGTAGCAGATGTAGCTAAAATAATTTAACTGCGATAGACATGTTCGAAGTAAAAAACAGACATACCAGAAACATCTGAACAACGTCAGCAAAATATGTCTAAATACCGTCCCCAAATGAAGCAGCAGCAACATCGAGAGTACGTCTTTAGCAAAGTTGAAAGAACGTCCGACATTAAGGTACCAGCAACGTTATGTCAACATCCAAAAATTTTCATTAAAATATTGCACGTTGTACGGATGTCTAATAGAGATACTGCTGGGACATAGACGTTCGGATCTTTTTGGGACGTCGCAGAGATGTTAGTGGTTTGCTGGGTCCTGAAAGGTATAAACCGGCATTTTAGACCTGTATATTCATACATTTGATCCCTACATTGACCAACACACAATTAAGGCAGTCCGGCGAAATAACAAACTAACAAATGGCAGAATTTTAAAGCAAGGAACATGCAGCTAGCGTAAATAACAACACTGAGACTCTTTAAAATGAAAGGACATGTGCTTTTTATTTTACCATTAACAATCGAGCCGAATACGCATTCTGTTAAAGCCTTGAATTTCGCAAGTACGCTGTTTCAGACGATGTCTTCGTTTTCCTCCTGCGGGGCTCGTTTGTTCTTCTGCGCCTTGACGAGTCAATTTGATGACATACTTGACAGCCATGAACCCAGTAACACGTAGGGTTGTTACTGCGACGCTTAATACTGCGAAATGAACAAAAGTTGTAGTTTATAGGAGAAGTTGCAAAGTTGTTACAGCATAGACAATGTCTCATTTCTCAGAACACCAGGACTTTTGGTGTACAATATGGCCTCATTGATTTTCTTGTACTGGCAGTTCAATTGAGATTTGACAGCCATTCCTGAGAAACAAACAAAAGGGCATTGCTGTAACACATAGTGTGCTCAAAAGCTCACCTGCACTTTGGATGACGTTTGCTGCCAGGTGAGCTAGCTTATTCCCATGTCAATTTTGTGGTGCTGGTAAATCTTAAGGCATTTCTGAAAACAAAACAGAGTAAGAAGGGGTGCAGAAAACTGAAGTGAAGCAAATTTTAGCTAATGGAGAAAACCTTACCTAAAGGAAGGAATACAGCAAAACAGGCCGCTTCACTTTCCATTTGTCTTGCTTGTTTAACTTTTTCTAATGCCTGTGTGGACACGCACATCGCATGAGTGGGTTTAGCTCAAGCATCCCTGGAAAACAGAAAAGGATATAAATACTTATTATATAAAATACCTTACACAAATTTCTTTACAGGTAAATTCAGTAATTAACTGAAAAGTCATCAGACAGCGTGCAAGAGAATTTTCAATCAACCAGAGAAGCCCGCAATGAACAAAAATGAGAAAATAGGCAATTGTCAAGAACGGAAACATTACACAAGTAGACAAAATTACGTACAACGACGTATTTTCTTGGTTGCCTTATTTTACCTTTTGCTCTCGAAAAATGTGCTTAAAACTGGCCTTGAGCTGCGTTTTTTTTGCGTATGCCATTTTCTTTATAATTATAAGCATCCGACGTAGACCAGCTTTTCACATGGAAAGTTTGTGAATGCTACAAAGACGTCAGGCGTTGTTTTACATCGTAAGGCAGTTAGCATAACCAGATAATAACATATGGCTTAACTGCAACGCTAATTGTGTTCTGGAACAGCATGCCGCTGAAACTCGCGTGAAATAAACATAACAAAGTTAAATTTATGAGTTATATTTTTCGTGCGCGACAGCAGCTGTGGCGAGAAGGAAATTAAAAGCCAATCGTACGTATCAAGGTTCTTGCAGAACCTACACTCGATTTCAGCATCATAACAGATGTACTTCTCAGCGCCCACCTGATTTAAGCGCTGAATACATGTTCCACGTTTTACAACCGTACGCATTCGCAAAAGCAAGAAGGATGCTTAGAAGCTAGACGGGAGGGCAGTCTCGTTCCCGCTCTTTTACGAAGTAAACTGCGTTCGAAAGAACGAGGCGAGCTCAGAAAATCGAGCGCTTACCTTCACTGGTCGGTTGCTATGAATTTTGCGGCCCACTAATATTCGCCGTAACATGCGGCCACACAACAAAATTTCGTACAATGTTCCTTCTCCATTCCGTTTGATTCTCAGGATGGCTCCTCGTTTCTGCAAAAGCGTGCGCTTTTCGTTCTCCCCAACTAGTCCGCTCTGCAAGGAACGCGCGCACGTGTGCGCGTGTGAGAGGAGGGTAGGACATTGGCCAAGGACGTGCGTTTTCCTTTTTTTTTTTTTCGGCCCTCCCCAACTTCGCGCCGCGGCTGCTAAAACTTCCTTTGCGACACACTCTAGAAGGGACGGGGCGACGACGAAAACAAAAAAATAAGGCATGCAGGGAGAAAGGAACGCGCGAGACGTCGTGCCTCTCCCAGCACCCCGAAATTTCTGAGAACGCCTGGCGCCCTGTATTAATTCGTTTCGCGCCAAGCAGAACGCGACAAGTGTTCGATGCATTGGAGCCTCTTCCGAATAAACATTACAACAGGAAAAATCTGAAGATAGCGTGTGCAATGCTATTGGAACGGAACAAAAGCAAAAATGTGAAGTTAGTTTTCAGGTTACTTGGAATTCATGGTTCGTTTGTATTATGAGAAAATATCCTTGAAATATGCCAATGAGCTTTCGTACAGGCAGTATCGGCTGAAAAGTGGGTGTCAGGGTTAGGTCTTTGTTTTGTTTTATTGTTACAATATGCATGATGGTGCTCTACTTTGGCGATCGAGGTAGGAAAAATGTTTATGGGGAAGTTGAAATATAAAACAGCCCAATTCATGTTGTTTACTTCAAACAAGGGTGCAAAGTGTGGACTAGTCGGAACGTTCACTGATCAGAGGGAAGTGACTAAATTTCACACGAAGGGGGCAATTTAAAGAACATGAACTTTGGGTTTGAATCTGTCTCATGAATCAAGTGTAATTGCTGCGGCAATTGGAAGGAAAACACATACGATTTTAATTAGCTGGCGACATGTATGGCTTGCACTCCCCAGTATGATGCACAAAAGTTTTTATAGCTTGCATATAAAATTTCCCCAGTAAATAATTTTGTCAAACAATTATGAGGACCCAGCAACAAGGAAATGTTTGAGCCTTCTATCTAGATTATTTTTGTCTGATGATATACAGGCGGCACCATAAAAACAATCCGGCCATGCAAGCTTTAAAGGGGCCCTAAATAGGCTGCTTCCAAAGGTTGCCATTTCAATCGCGCAATCGCTAGAATGCCCCTTCATGACAACGTATACCACATATTACACCTAACCAATAAAAAACATGAAGTAAAAATTTGGTGTCAGTACTCCTTCAAGAGAGAACGTTAACAGTGCGAGACGCTTGTGAAAACTTAGCCAAATAATAATAATACTACTTTATTCGCATACATATTATGGGAGACCCGAGCCTGCAAGGGCCGAATGGAACTGGAAGTTTCCCTTGTCGATTCATGATTACCTTTTTATAATACATCCGTAATCTACTGCCTAAGAAAAACGGGCAATATTTCAACAATAGGAAAGGAAAGTTGTGAAGTCATTTCTGGGTGCTGTTTTCAGGCAGTTATGAAAAAAGCTAGGTGTATCTGCGCGAAGCCCTTAAAGATACGACCAACACATAGAATGAAAAGCACGGCGTATACCCGATCAGTTTGTCTTTCCATATGGTGCACGTTCCCCAAAAGAACACATCTGCATTGTAAAGAGGGTGCGTTAAATTTCGGTATGTACATGGTGAAGTGAGACACATAGAATGAAAAGCACGGCGTATACCCGATCAGTTTGTCTTTCCATATGGTGCACGTTCCCCAAAAGAACACATCTGCATTGTAAAGAGGGTGCGTTAAATTTCGGTATGTACATGGTGAAGTGAGCGGCAATATAGGAAATAGGAAGCCAAGTAGGAGTACAGTAAACTCGATACCATTTGACGATGGCAAAAAATATTATTTTCTTGTTGTAATTCCAGTTTATTTATTTATTCGGCAAATAATGAGAGCGAAATAACAGAAGGCAATGAAACCCAAGTCCTGATTCTGGTCTCACGCATGCACTGACGTCGGAACATGCTGCATGCGCCGTCTATTTCATGCGCGCGTTGGGTTAATTAGCAGGCGCTGTATTCGGTCGGTTTCCTGGATATATGCGGCATACACATGGACAAAAACGCACCCGACCGGCATTTGTAAAAGACTCACGAAAACAGCCCGATAGCTGGCCATACGTGACAACGCACATTCGAGGGTGAATGCTGCGCGCGGCTTTATCGGTGCGCAGCAGCTGTGTTTTGCTCCTTAAGTTTAATGATGTGTTAAAATCGCACTAAAATATCTTATTTGATTGATTATGACGTTTCACACGCCGACGCTACACAGGCGATGAGGCGCGGCGTAGTAGAGGGCTCCAGATTAATTTTGACCACCGGGGGAGGTATTAAACGAGCGCCGAAATTTAGAACACACAGGCATTTTCGCTTCTCGCCTTCACACACACACACAAAAGCGGCTGCCGCGGCCTGCCGTGGTCTGGAATCGAACCCGCGTCCTTGGGCTCAGAAGCACAACAGCCACCGGGGTGGGTTCCTAAAATAACTAAATCACACCATAAGATGAGACAATTGGTATACCAATTGTATGAGCGACACGACCTGCACAGGCTGGTAGGAACCGTTGACAGATTTTTAAGAGCGCATTCGCAAAATGGTGAAGTTGGTTTCGTATATCAGTGAAATTGTGCTTAAAACACGCTATTATTCGGGTGACATTTACACGGATCTAGCGGATGACACTTACACGGATCGGATTTACACCGGATGTAGCGATTTTTCAGAGCGTGACTGTCGCGCCTATGGCACAGCGACGCTTCATCGAACACGTTTATAAATTTCACGGGCGCACACGTTCATAAATTTCACGGGACTGGATTGCACGGAAACGCGTCGATATCCAACAAAAGCGACCGCTTACAGTTATTTAAGTCCAGTCTGTCCTTAAGAAATTCATATGTGTCAGATGCACGCCGCCAAGAAATTTTTGCGTGTGTACATCGTACGCGTTACCAAATTTAGGAAAAGTGAAGGAAAAAAAAAAGAAAAAAGCGGAAGAGTATAGAAATAAGGTGCCTCGATCGGTGTTGAGTCATATCTTCAAATCATTGTGGACAACTCAACGTAAAAAAGTACGCATTTGTTCGGCAACTCCATAAGAAAAGTGCGAGTAGCACGACGAGTAGAAAATTCATGATTGCTCTTGAAAGTGACTGTGTTAGAGTGACATTACTAAGGCTGAAGTGCAAATGGGACATATAAATAGAGCAGGGGTAAGTAACAAGTAGGGCGGGAAGGGGAATTCAAACTTCTCATCATTGTTTATTGCTAAAAACAAATAACGCGCTGCAAGGATTGGCTTAAACTGAGCAATTGCTATTCCGTAAAAATAAGAGGAAACAGGTAGAATACGGACATTTATATTTATAGGACGTAATTTATACGATGATTATAATAATTACGCCTGCGTGACTAACAGAGGTTCGATTTCTTCCACGTGGACGAAATCTCCGCGGGCCCGACACAAAGAAATGCCGCGCCAACACGATCATTGCGGATGACGCGAGCTCATGCACGACACCGATTACGAGGCTATAGAAAGAGTATTGGCTATGATCGGGAATCGGCCTGCCTGACTTGTTAAAATTCTGTTCGTCAACATAAACGAAGCCTGTTTGTGTATCTTTTTAGTTATACAGAATGATGCAGCAATAAATGAGCGTTTTTGCAAGTTTTTCCTGAAAAAAAAAAACAATTTTTTGTTCGCGCTCAATCTTCAATCGAAGTTCCCGTATTTGTGGTATATATTGATTAACACCAAGAACGGCGATGAGATTTACACTCTTACTAAAAACATGAAAAAGAAACGAATTTCTATTATGGGAAAGCCGGCGGCCATCTTGAAAAAATGACCGTCTTAGAACGGCGCAGCATCTGGTTTTAACGAAACGCACGATGCGTGAAATGGCGGTATTATTTTATTCTAGGCTTTCTCCACTCTAAAGTAATATTGTGCGATCATCCAACAAATGAGAGACTAAAACAAAAGGATCTGCCGCCGAGTTTGGTTGCGCCATCCATCGAACCGGCACCACGCGTTTCTTTCGTTTGAGAAACGTTCAAACGTTCGCGGTTTCTTTTAGATTTCATGGGTAAATCTACACGCTCAGTGTGACACTCCCCCACATGCATTTCTGCAGTTTTTCGAAAGAGAGAGAGAGAGCCTAAAACTGTGGTTTTAGGGTGAGGGGGGGGGGGGCGGGGGGGGCATAGGGCCGCCGCGACGTTGAGGGTCCGTTCGGTGACCAGTTTTTCGAAAGCTCTGTCTCTAAATGATCACACATCGATGTAGGGTGTCCTGCTGTCTGCCTCTGAATAACTTCAAATCTCGTACAGGTACCACCCTTTGTTCTATTATATTCTCCGGTCTGGGGAGCTGCCTTGTCCTGTGGTATATCATCAGCGGATATCAGAGAGGCTACACCAGATAGGCGATGCCTAGAAGATGGCATCCGTTCACGAGAACAAGATTGGCCCTTTGGTGTAGCATGCGGCGAAAACCTCCCGTATTGGGAGAGACTCTCGTCCTGCAGTGGACAGGCTGACGATTGGGATTTCATTTATGTGCGTGCGTCGTGCGTGCGTGTATATGTAAGCGCCGTATTATACGCAGCTAAAGTACAGGAGGCGATGGTACAGTGAACTGTGGCTAAGGCGTCCGTTGTGCATAACCTTTTGAACTTTTGTAGGTGACGTAATCCCTCCAAAACATAGGTTAGTGTGGTGTTTCACATAATAACTAAAGGAAAGCTGCTATACATTCAACATTCCTCAATATTGCTGCAACCTAGATAAACATGTACACAGGCAATGTTAGTTGTGGTTTTTTTTCGTGAACATTGCTAAATATGTAAAAACCACACTCCCAAAATTAACGTATCCTGACGTTCATGTACTACATCGACAACATTTAAGTTTGCTGTATGGGATCATTTGAATTTTTAGGCAGCTTATGTAACTCCCCATGACATTTGCCAACATTTGGCAACATTGCTGCAACGCGAAAAAAGCGTCCAAAGGGCAACGTTGCCTATGCGCTGTTTGTAAACGTTCCGTGAATGTTGTTGAATGTGTCCAACGTTGGCCCACATTTGGCAACATTGGTGCAACGCAAGAAAACGTGCATATGGGCAACATTGCCTATGCGTTATTTGTAAACGTTGCGTGAATGTTGTTGAATGTGTCCAACGTTGGCCCACATTTGGCAACACTGCTGCAATGCAAGAAAACGTGCATGTGGGCAACGTTGCCCATGCGTTGTTTGTAAACATTGCGTGAATGTTGTTTAATGTGTCCAACGTTGGCCCACATTTGGCAACATTGCTGAAACGTTAAAAAACGCGCATACGGGCAACGTTGCCCAGATGTTGTTTGTAAACGTTGCGTGAATGTTGTTGAATGTGTCCAACATTGGCCCACATTTGGCAACATTGCTGCAACGTGAAAAAACGTGCATACAGGCAACGTTGCCTATCATTGGTTGTAAACGTTGAGTCAATGTTGCTGAATGTGTCCAACGTTGACCCACATTCGGCAACATTGTCACCACGTTGTGTAACATTGCCTAACGTTACGCAACATTGGCAACACGGCAGAAACGTTGCAGCAACAATTTGTGTTACTAGGGCTGCTTTCTTCTCTGTCCCTTTAGCATAAACTGTAGTGGACTAGTCCTGTTCTTCCCTGAGTGCTATTTACTGTTACTCTCTCTGTTCTTGCAGCTTGGGCCTCATCCATGTGGTCAGCAGCTGCTTTCGCTCCCAGAGAAAAATTGCCCGGCCCTATGTTGTGTGCCTCACCTCTGAGACGGACAGTGGGGAGATTGCGGAGGCAGCATGCGAGTGCCCGGCGGGTTGCAGTGGAGCATGCAGTCACATCCTGCCATCTGTGCACCTACTCATCCTCTTGCAAGCCCAAGGTTTTAAAGAGGCGCCACCGGAGCTTGCGTGCACAACTGCCACAACAGTGGGGACGTCTGAGACAGCAGGGCATCAAGCCAGCGAGTGTCCAAGACATTGACTGGAGAAGCCCGCAAGAACATGGCCCCTTTCTTCCCTTGACAATGCGTCTGTTCGGCGCACGTCGAGTGCAGGAGCAATGCGAGAAGCAATAAAGTGCCGTGCAAGTGCTTGGGAGAAAACTTGGTAGCTTTTGGAATGGGTTTTTTGCCTCAGTTTTGCTGGCCTCACCCCCCACAGTAACAGAAACAAGGACTGGCTTGGCACCTGGAGGGTCACCTATGAGCTACCAGCAAGCATTCAAGCCACATCACGCCGTGGTCATCTTGCGAGCACGCAGAGGCTGGGCAACGTCGTGTTTACAAGACCGCTGCATGCAGGGGTGCGCGAATGCTTCCCTTTAATTGTTCCATTTATATCCACAGTTTGCTATACTGCACGCGTTATCAATCAGCGAAGTATTTTAATTTACTGGGATTTTCACTGTGGATACAAAAAAAAGCAAAAGCACTCAAGCTGATGCGCGGCGGACTGATGCAACTCTGGCCTTTTTTTTTGATAACTTGAAAATTGCCTCAGCTACCTACATCAATGGCCACTATCATTACGTCGGATATGCATGCAGTATGTGACAAACGGGGAGTGAGTGTGTATTTTAGTCGCAAAATATTCGACAGTAAATACATCGTGGCTGAAATGACAATGGGCAACAAGTTAACTTGACGTAAACAAACCTGTCAGCTCGGCAAATCGGGAACCAAGTGCAGAAACTCGAATTTTCCAACGTCAGATCATCATAAAACAGTGTACGCCACTTCCGCAACGACACGCGGCTAAATGCACCGAAAAGAAACTAACAACATACTCCGATACCGTGCGCGCCCGCCACAGAGGAAATTTTCAACCGCGCCGTGACGGCGTAGTGCGGCAAGAAAAGTTTACAGCCCTAGGTGAGCTAAAGGCTCGTGTAGGGGCTAAGCAGTACCATGTAACAATGAAATGAAGCGGGCGTACAGCCACATGGATGAGTGAAGAAATAAAGCCTAATTTTGACAACGTGTGGTACTGTTTCCTCGCTCGAGCGCCGCTGTCAGTCATAAATACGTGCCGCACGCTCAGGCTTCATTTATAATACAAAGGCTGAACCACGGAACTCCAACGGAGCTATATTTTTCATCCGGACAGCGACTACGAAATCCCGCGCTTAGCGAACCAATGACAAATATTCGCTCCCAGCGCACCGCGCCCAGCGTGTCACAAAGGTTGCTCGCGCCGGCATAGTTCGCGTCATAAAGTTCGTTCAAAAGCGTGGAACTTCACGTGCCTTTTCTCCATCTGGACCGGTATTTCCTCGTTGCGTGCTCTGCGGCACGCAGCAATGCTCCGGCATTGTAGTCCATCACCAAGAGCGGTCAATGCCCGCCTTCTATGTTTTGCTACTTGGTGTCGGTTTCAAACGACCGTACCAAAATGGCGGACCTAGTTACCGGAGTCGACTTGAGATGGCGGGGCGCATTTTGCATAGGGTCTATTTAGGTCAGTAGCCAGCGTATACAACGGCGCTCCACGACAGAAGCGTGTTTGTGTTATTTCCCCTGTTCGCGCAACCACACTACAGTTACTTTTTCGGTTGCCCTTCTTCAGCTCGGTTGGTGTTGTCATTAATTAACAACGCATTCCAAACGTTATTAGCTGTTGACAAAGTAAACGCAGTTCCACACAGTTCGAAATCTGCTGCGGAACGGCGGTTGTTTCGGCTTCTGGCGGTTTCGGCTTTATCTTGTGAGTAATGTTAGAGTCGTCTTAGCGGCTAATTGTGATACAGTTTGTTCAGGCCGTTAGGAATTCTCCAAAAAAGTATTTCCTTCTCCTCCCCATCCTCAGCTTAAACAATATTCACCTCAACTTTGTGGTCTCTCTACCTCACATTATACATAACCCTAGCATTGCACAAGATATGCACTCATGCACACTGCGAGGAACCACCGCGGGTCGAGCTATTTGAGCACGCTCACGATACTGAAACGCCGTCGCGCCAACTTAACACCGCCTCTGTTGGGCAGGTGGAGAAGGGGGCGACAAAGGAATATGCCCACGGTACGGAGGGAAGACGTTTATTTTACATTAACGTCCCAGTAACACAATTTAAAGTACAAGTACGCACTTCCCTTGAGGTGGAAGAGGCGATGGGGCGCCACGCGGAAGTGTGCGCGCCGTCGGCGCAAAGCCAGTGGGCTCTTCGGTCAGGGCAAATTCCGGGGTGCGCGCACGTTGTGCGCGCGCACATCGCCGTGCTGGCCAGATCGGCTCGCAGCAGCGAGGGAGACGGGGCCCATTCGCTCACAGGCGCGTACCGCACGGCGTGATCGTCGAGTGGTAGGTACGGCCTTACTATATGCAAGCGTAGGGGCTGCAGGAGCAGCCTTAGGCACGGGCCGCAGCCGGAAGGGCTGGTGGGCTTTCGCCGGCGCAACAGAGTTGCAGCCGGCTTGTAAAGAAAGCGTCACATACCTTCGGCCAACGCCTTCGGCGTCCTGGAAGCGTCTCCCCGAATGGACCCCCGCGCAGGGCGCGCGTTCGCGTCCCGGCGAGAGCGGGGTTCCGGAATCGTTCAAACGGGCCAATGAGGTGAGGTTAGCTACCCCACCAGGGCGGAGCGCCCGCTGTGTGACAGCGTTTTATCGCCGCAACGGTCGCTGCAGGCTTCAGCTCAGGCAGGAGTTTGAGACGACGGTTCGGCTGTGCACAGTAGCGCCGAGACGAGCCGGCATCTCGGGGAGAGATGGGAAAAACGCCGCGCAACGCCACAAACCCAGTGATCGCGCAATGGCTTGGGCGTCAGGATCCCCACAACTTTCAGAGAACGCAAAACGCATTAAAGAATTCTCCTCACCATCCTCTGCTTAAACGATAATAACCTCAACTTCCAGAGTACGCAAAACGCATTAAACAATTCTCCTCCCCATCCTCTGCTTAAACAATATTAACCTCAACTTTCAGAGTACGCAAAACGCATTAAAAAATTCTCCCGCCCATCCTCTGCCTAAACAATAATAACCTCAACTTTCAGAGTACGCAAAACGCATTAAAAAATTCTCCTCCCTATCCTCTGCCCAAACAATAATAACCTCAACTTTCAGAGTACGCAAAATTTATTAAAGAAGTCAGCGCGAGTGAATGCAACCTTGCCTTGCCTTGCCTTTGCCTTTGCCCTTCCTCTTTTTTTTTCAATAAACGTTTTGCCTCCGACTCCTCCTCCTCCTCCCGCCCATCCTCTGCTTAAACAATAATAACCTCAACTTTCAGAGTACGCAAAACGCATTAAAGAATTCTCCTCCCTATCCTCTGCTTAAACAATAATAACCTCAACTTTCAGAGTACGCCAAACGCATTAAAGAATTCTTCTCCCCATCCTCTGCCCAAACAATAATAACCTCAACTTTCAGAGTACGCAAAATTCATTAAAGAAGTCAGCGCGAGTGAATGCAACCTTGCCTTTGATTGCTTTCCACGCTCTCGCTTGGAATGCGTGGCCGAACTATGTACGCTTCAAGGAAAAAAATTGGGCAGTAAGCGGGATGCGTATTGACCGTCTTGACATTGCTTTTGGCATCACCCGCAAAGTGCTAGCTGTGAATGCATATTTTTGTGCCGCCTTTCCATTCGGTGCCGTGAATGTCGCTAAAAAGAGGTTACTGGTGATAAAGCAATAGTGGTGGAAGTGGTAATACCTTGTGTTATGCAACTGCTCGACAGCATGCGATTCATCGCAGCGCGTGATGTGGATGAACACTGAAAGCAAACGCTTTAGTTTTACGGCCCTTCGTGTCTGCGCTGCGCATAAACGGTAATCGCGTACTCATAAGTTTATTCCTTCCACTGACAAAAAATACCATGACTTTCTTACTTCCTTGACTTTTCGTACTGCGCAGCAGTAGCGGTGCTGCCACTAATTCTTTCCTGCAGCCTTTTGATCCTTCTGGACCCTGAAACTTGCAATTATAACTATGTTTCTGAAAAAACTTCCGCCAGACAACATCGAACCGCACGCAGCTCGTGTTTTTACGTGCCCTGAACGGCCGGTCGCGACATCCACCGACCCAGAGTTGCTAAGCGGCGGCAAGGAGCGGCGCTGGAGTCGCGCGCAAACTAAGGTCCCTAAAATTACTAAGCTAGCGCCATCTTTACATCTCGCCACCTTTCGCCCTCGCCCGCGCTCCTTTCCTACTTCGTTTTTTGCCATTTTCTTTTTCGCTCGCGAACGCCGCGCGCCATTGGCCAAGGGAAAAGTCTCGAGGGGTTTTTTTTTTGCTCCGCCGCTGGGTCGCCTCGCCGATGCCTCGCCGGCTGGGACATTGTGCAACGCCGCCGCTGCGACGCCATTGCTGGCTTCCGAGCCACTGAGCTTCAGTACCGGCTTTATCGTAGGCGCCAGCTAATAGCAAAGTAAGAATTAGCTGCTCGTTTCGAAAAAATGTCGTACCGGTGTCGTTTTATGTTGCTTCTCGGTGCCGATGTGTTGTGCCTTAGGCAGCGCGAATATCGTCAGGCAGGGCACAAGACTTCGTTATTCCGTCCGGGAAACGCGACGGAGAAAGGAGAAAAGTTTGGTTGCATAGATTTGATCAGGCATACTTCAGGACGACGCTGCCATCACTCTTTAGCGAGGTAAGTTTCTGAATGTTTGTTCTTGCATGCTCTGTTAAATTCTGCGCGAGATTGAGCGGTCACTTACGAAGAAATGCGTATTCCCTTCGCGACCGTCGTCCACGCTTTGCTCTGAGTAGGCATTGCGCGCAGCGCCGAGTTCGTCCCGTCGTAAGCTTTGCTTTGGATAAGAGGCCGTGTATTTGTCATGTGCGCGCTTAACTTCCAGCATCAATATCAGCGGCGCAGCATGTTCAGTCAGTTGTCGTAAAGTTTTCGTGACGCGAGAATTGTTCACCTGAATTCATGCTTGTTCTGGCCGACGGCAGCTTGCGTCTGACCATGTATCGTGTGCGTTCATAGTGCGTGTACGCTCTTTTTGGCGTGAAGTCATGTTTTGTGTGTTAGCGACCCGGGTGGTATTAAAATCCCGTTGTTCTGACATTGGAGTGATTTGCTGCGTAATATGGGCTTGGTCGGTGCGGCGCAAATTGAGGCTGTTGCGAGAAAAAAAAAAATTGCGGCTAGGTAAAAAAATTTAAGGCCAGCTAATATAGTGACCACGCCGTTGACGTACGTTTCGCAATTTCTGTTATCGCTTTATTAAATTCGTGCACGTTTGAATGAGCACTTCAAATGCATATTCGCACCGTAACGGCTGTACGCCCTTTCTTCCGTGTATGCACCGAGGAACGTTAATTACAACTTACGTTTGCATTACACGTGATGCCGTACATTTGCAGTGTGCGCGCTTACTTCATCTTAGTAGTCAATGGCGCAGCGTATTCAGTCATTGCGATTTGAACCAAAACACACTGGGCGACTATATTATTTTCAGCAGACGTATTTTTGTCCAGCAAAGTGCTTGCTAAACGGGTTTAGTGTTGCGAGTTGAGCGGACCCGGCACTGAGCAGATGCGCGAACACGAATTGGACCATGCTACGGTAGAACGGTCACTAACTCCCTTCTGCAATGCATTATTGCCTATATTTGCGGAGTGTTTGTGGCGCATCTCATACTCGGTGGCGACATTTTTTCCCTTCTCAATAGGATTATTTCACGGATCAATTTGAGCAACGGATATTGGAGAAGCTTGGCGTTAAAAAAACTAAACCCAAATGCCACTCCCAACATTTTTTCTCACGGGAAGCCCCGTCAGCAGCACAAGCCACCTGCACGACGTCATCACGGACGTTTGTTCTAATAAAATATCTATTTGGTGGCACCAATTCATTTTTGTGATTTATTGTTTTCTCTTGATAATCATCGTGACATTGGTCCTCTTTCGAATTTCTTTCGGGTGTATCTCTGTGTTAGTGCAATGTACAAATATGCCAGAATATATCCCAGCACAAAACAATTCTGTCCAGGCGCCTCCATTATTAACGGCTGTAAACGCCCGCGCCCGGTGAAAAAAGATATTGCATGATTAATTAACTGCAGTAACTAGTTACATAATTTGTACCTAGAGAGACTCGATCTCTGGTTCGTATGAGAACTAAGAGGCCACAAATCTGTAATTTCAGTAATTTACCTGATCGATTGATCGCAGTCTTCTCTGGCGCGTATTCCCAGAATTACAGGTCTGCGTTTTTCACTCGGTTCGCACATGAACGTACGGCCGCGAGTGCAGTTTAGTGTATCCGGCTGCGAAGTCGGGGAAGCAGGGGCTTTTCACGTCGCTGTACGTGCACATACGCACAACAGCATGTGTATGTTTTTAATCTACTAACAGCAGCCTATAACGACATGAAGGTGAAGGAAACATTTCTACAAAAAAGGCAAAGCACTCTAAACTGCGCGGAATTAAGGTAGGATGTAGGTCGTTAGTAAAAGCGGGCGCAGAGTGAACGCCGCTGAGGATTCACAATTATCGCAAGAAAGGCGAGTGCAAGGACGCCAGCGCAGCGCTCGAACTACGGCATTTGCGAATGAAGCGCTCTGTATACTGCCGCGAACCGTGCGAAAGACCTCTGTGCAGTGATTGCACGACCACAGTCACGCGAATGCAAGAACGGAACTACCGTAACAGAGCAGTTTGAAATGTCCACGCTCGATCCTTTCGCATTCACGAGCTATCCTGAGGTGTTACAGAATGCCGCACACGTAAACAAAAACCGCGCTGTGCGTATGCGCCAGCGGCATCCGCCCCGCAAATATCCCCTTGTAGACAAAAATATAAAACAAAACCCTATCACTCAGTGCGTGTTGGTAAAACGGGGCTCTAGAAATCCTATAAATGCTACCAAAGAGCGATTTCGGCGCGAAAACAAGAGCAAACTGCAGCGAGCGCCCTGAAGCGTAGCGAGGGCGTCTGCTCTCGAGTGGCCAACAAATATGGCGGCACCGGCACGGAGTTAAAGGGACCGCGGCGCCGCGGGTGAGGGGAAAGAAAAAAGAGGAGGGCAGCGGAGAAGGAGGGAGCACTTGGCGCTACCTTTGTAATTTTAGGGACCTTAGCGCAAACTGCAGTGTCCGGTGCCTATTACAGTTCGTGTATATGCTCCCTACGGGAGCAAGAGTTGCGCCTTTGATTTCCATTCGCCGCTCACGACCCTATTTGCTGATCGCCGTCACGTGCCCAAAAAGCATCCACGCACCGCAGAGAAGCCGGCGATGCGGCTGCAACGCCGCTGCTGCCCTCTGCTGTCGGCGTCTTTCGTACATTTTGCGCCGCTGCCATGTCGCATTCGTAGTTCGTAGCGCGAGAGCGACAAGCCGCAACACGCTAGAACATGAAGAGTATCTTTTTAAAGCAAAGCTTTTTACCTCTACCCCCCAAGGGTTCTTTCGCGACCGTTGGTGTCACCAGAAAACTCCAGCGAACAATAAAAGAATTTACTGGCACCGCCGGGAATCGAACCTGGAACTAATAGACTAACAAAGCGAGAGCCCGTCGTCTTACCGATTCAGCTACGAGCCCACGCGAAGACGGGGAATACAGGTGGTGTACTCATCAAGCACATCTAGGGGTTTACCCGCTGCGTTCTCGCTGAATGCCACGTGAAACTGTCACGCGACCACTCACGCCCATCTTGCGGCCCTGTGCGCAGTTTGCTCATATGCTAAGAGTTACAAAAATCAAAGCAAGCTCACACCAGTGCATAGCATCTCACTTCTAGTACGCCAATGTGCTAAAACCTGTGGCCTCCAGTGTTCACGTAAAAAATCACAGCTCCTTGTCGTCCGCACTCACGCAAAATCAAGTAATACATTCAAATACTCCTTGATGGCCAGGCCATCACTCCAAGCCCCAGCGTCAACATCCTGGGCATACATCTCGAGGCTAACACCAAGAGTGACGTCGCCTTGCAGCGCCTAAAAAACAGCACACACATGATCAGGCGAGTTGCCACCAAGAAGCGAGGCCTAAAATAATCCGGTACCTTTCGATTAATTGAAGATTTTGTCCTCTCGAGAGTCGCTTACGTCAATTCCCTGTCTTCTTCTCGACAAGGAAGACTAAATAATGGTAAGAAAGGTAGTCGAGCAGACCATTGGTTGTCTCATGAGTGCGTCCACATAGAGGCTGCTTAGAATGGGGCTCCACAACATGGTGGAAGAGTTGATAGAAGGCCATCTTTCTAACCAGAAGGTCCGACTCAGAACTGCGGTGGGTAACCGCATGCTTCACCAGATTGGCTGGGCAGCCCAGAATGTCACTCCGCTTGACGTACTACCAGACTCTTGGTGACCAAAACTAAAGATGCTTCCTTTGCTTAGAAATATGAACCCCTCACATGACGAGGGTCACCGAAAAGCACGGGCTCAAGCGCTAAACACCACCCTCGGTGGGGTTCATGCAGTTATCTAACCAGACACCTCCAAACATCGAGGGCAGCAATACGCCATCATCGTGGCTACCTACAGAACCAACCTCCTTGCGTGTACCTCGCTTAGGAGCCAAGAAATGACTACAGCAGAAGAGGCAGCCATCACCTTGGCTCTCACTCAACCAGGGGTTTGGAGGGTAGTCACCGATTCCAAGCAAGCCTACTGGAATCACCAGTCGAGTTTTGTGTCCTGACCTGCACTTCGGGTGCTAAAAAACCACTCCCCAAAAAGTTCCATGCAGCTCATCTGGACACCCCTCACGCTTCAAAGTAGGGCAACAAATATGTCCACCCAACAAGCCTGCGCTTTTACTTCCCGTGCTATGGAGCTGCACGAGGACAGTCACCCGCTTGTCACGTTCAGGGAGATCACCAAGCATTGTCACCTTCTGAGACAGACCGTACCTTCGCCTTACCCTGACCTTTCCAGAGAACAACAAACTACCCTACGGCTCATACAATCCGGGCTCCTTCCCACAGTCTACGCGTCTTCACTTAATGTATCCGAATGGCTACGACGCTGAATGTAAATGTTACTCAGAAGTAGGAACACTCCATCCCGTGATCGGAGTGTGCGACTTTAGTCCTGAGCACCCTCCTCTCTTTCCGTCAACTACCCAATCAGAGCAATGGGAGATGCTCCTGCCCAGGCCCTCTCTACCTACCCAGCTTCAGCGGGTGGACAGAACACAGTGTGCGCGGAATGAATATGGGCCCCACAGAATAAGGAATCACTCCCCAGGGCTGCACTCTGGGCCGTTCAGAAATCTGAACAAAAGTATTTCTTCCGCCTCCTCCCTCTTCTCTGCCGCAAATCTGGTCACCTCCGTCCGCGGCGCAGAGACGGAGAAGTCAGATCGTCTAACACCGGGTTGGAGCTTACTTTAATTTTATAGAAAAAGTTTCCACTCTTCTGCTACACCAATACAACTGAACCAAACACCGTTCATGCATCATGCATTGATTTAACTTTACCAAAAATATCTCTTTGAAGTAATAGTGTGGTTAAGTGCATTTCACTTCTCTCTGGTATTACTATTTGTAACGCGATGTGAGTGAATTTAAGTGACGTCGCATGGGTAATCGTTATGGGTGCCAGTTACAGCTTTGCTTTCCAACCACATTCACGGGGTGGATTGGCGCGATTTTTTTGCACAACTTCAGTACGCGGTCATGTGAGTCAGCGCGAAGAGCTAGGCGTCAGCTTCTCATGTAAGCATTCGAACAAAAGGAACAGTCAGCTGCTAATAACCGACAACAGTGAAAATGGAAGACCAAAACAAATTCTAGGCCTTCAGGGCTGTTGGCTTTGGCAGAAGGCATCGCGATTCCCGGTAATCATATGTCAGGTAAAACAGTTTTTTGCAAACTTGCCGAACGCTCGAACGCGTTTTGTCACATCACTTTACGTTGTCAAGGCATGAAAGTTTGCCGACATACACTATAGACTGCAAAAACTGTAGGTTGAGTTCCAAATAACCCAGTTTGTATATATACGCGCGTGCTGATTGTATACCAGGCATCTAACCAGTATGGAGGTTTATTGAGCAAAACGAGTCACGTCTTCGTTAAATTTATAGTAACACATATAAGTTTGCTAAGACCTGGAGGGATATTTCGGAACATTTTGCCCAGCCATATCTTCCCGATATTCGGATATGCGTTATAGGAAAACTGCACTCAAGAGGAGGAGGAGGAGTAAGGAGAGGAGGGGAAAACTTTGTTTAACAATTAAATCGATCTGGTTAGTGGGCCGGGTCCTCAGTCCATAATAAGAGACTAAAAGTAATTTTCTTCAAATCACAGAACGCCATCCCGAGTAGAATAGGATTTGTTCTTCGCGCCTGGATGGGTTGAAACACGCCGTGTGGCAAGAGAGAGACCTGGAATTTTTGAATACCCTTATACACTGCATGCTTCGCCCCTCCCCAGGCTAACCAGATCGATTTAATTGTTAAACAAAGTTTTCCCCTCCTCCCGTTACTGCTCCTCCTCCTCTTGAGTGCAGTTTTCCTATAACGCATATCCGAATATCGGGAAGATATGGCTGTGCAAAATGTGCCGAAATATCCCTCCAGGTCTTAACAAACATATATGTGTTTCTATAAATTTAACGAAGACGTGACTCGTTTTGCTCAATAAACCTCCATACTGGTTAGATGCCTGGTCACATCACTTTACGTTGTCAAGGCATGAAAGTTTGCCGACATGCACTATAGAGTGCAAAAACTGTAGGTTGAGTTCCAAATAACCCAGTGTGTATATACGCGCGTGCTGATTCTATACCAGGCATCTAACCACTATGGAGGTTTATTGAGCAAAACGAGTCACGTCTTCGTTAAATTTATAGTAACACATATATGTTTGTTAAGACCTGGAGGGATATTTCGGAACATTTTGCACAGCCATATCTTCCCGATATTCGGATATGCGTTATAGGAAAACACTCCTAATAATAAAGCAAAGCGCGCGTTACAAAAAAAAATCGCGCCAATCCACCCCGTGAATGTGGTTGGAAAGCAAAGCTGTAAACGGCATCCATACCAATTACCCATGCCACGTCACTTAAATTCACTCACATCGCTCTCCAAACAGCAAAACCAGAGAGAAGTGAAATGCACTTAACCACAACATTTATTACTTTAAATAGATATTCTTGTTAAGGTTAAATCAATGCATGAAGCATGAACGGTGTTTGGTTGAGTTGTATTCGTGTAGCACAAGAGGGGAAACTTTTTTATAAAATTAAAGTAAGCTCCAACCTGGTGTTAGACGATCTGTCTTCCCTGTCTCTGCGCCGCGGACGGAGGCGACGAGATTTGCGGCAGAGAAAGAGGAGCAGGAAGAAATACTTCTGTTCACATTTCTGAACGGTCCAGAGTGCAGCCCTGGGGAGTGATTCCTTCTTCTGTGGGGCCCATATGCAGTTTGCGCGGCCTGTGTTCTGTCTACCCGCTGAAGCTGGGTAGGTAGAGAGGGCCTGGACAGCAGCATCTCCCATTGCTCTTGTTGGGTAGTTGACGGAAAGAACGTACGGTGCTCAGGGCTAAAGTCGCACACCCCAATTACGGGGCGGAGTGTTCCTACTTCTGAGCAAAACTTACATTCAGCGTCGTAGCGATTCGTATACATTAAGTGAAGAAGTGCAGGCTGTTGGAAGGAGCCCGGTTTGTATGAGCCGTAGGGTAATTTGTTGTTCTCTGGAAAGGTCAGGGTAAGGCGAAGGTACGGTCTGTGTCAGAAGGCGATGATGCTGGGTTATCTCCCTGAACGTGACAAGCGGGTGACTGTCCTCGTGCAGCCCCGTAGCACGGGAGGCAAAAGCGGAGGCTTGTTGGCGACCGTGTTTGGTGCCCTCCATTGAAGCGTGAGCGCGTGTCCAGATGAGCTAAATGGAACCGCTTGGAGAGTTTTTCTAGCACACTGAGTGCAAGTCAGGACACCCAACCCTACTGGTTATTCCAGTAGGCTTGCTGGGAATCGATGACTATCCTCCGAACCCCTGGTTGAGCGAGAGCCAAGGTGATGGCTGCATCTCTGCTGCCGTCATTTCTTGAGTCTTAAGTGAGGTACACGCAAGGAGGTTGGTTCTGGAGGCAGCCACGATGATGGCGTATTGCTGCCCTCGATGTGTGGTGCTGCCCTCGCTGCCTCACCTGACTCGCCTGGTGCTGCCCTGTGCTGCCCTCGCCTGACACACAGGGCCGCTAGGCGTATGTGTAGATAACTGCATGATCCCCACCGAGGGTGGTGTTTAGCTCTTGATCCCGCGCTTTTCGGTGACCCTCGTCATGTGTAGGGTTCATATTTCTAAGCGAAGGGAGCATCTTTAGTTTTAGTCGCCAAGAGTCTGGGAGTACGTCAACCGGAGTGACATTCTAGGTGGCCCAGCCAATCTGGTGAAGCATGCGGTTACCCGTCGCAGTTCTAAATCGGACCTTCTGGTTAGAATGATGGCCTTCTGTCAGCTCTTCCACCGTGTTGTGGAATCCCGTGCTAAGCAGCCTCTGTGTGGACGCACTCCTGAGAAGACCAATTGCCTGCTCGAGCGCCTTTCTAATCCTTATATAAAGTATCTCTATGGCTTCCTTGTCGAGAAGAAGACAGGGGGTTGACGTAAGTAACTCTCTAGAGGTCAAAAGCTTCAATTAATCGAAAGGTACCGGATTCATCTCGGCCTCGCTTCTTGGTGGCAACTCGCCTGATCATGTGTATGCTTTGATTAATGCTGTTTTTGAGGCGCTGCAAGGAGACGTCACTCTTGGTGTTAGCCTCGAGATGTAGGCCCATGATCTTGATGCTGGGGCTTGGAGTGATGGCCTGGCCATCAAGGAGTATTTGAATATATTCCTTGGTTTGGGCGTGAGGCGGACGACAAGGAGCTATGATTGTTTACGTGAACCCTGGAGGCCACAGGCTTTAGCACATTGACGTACTAAAAGTGAGATGCCATGCATTGACGTGAGCTTCCTTTTATTTTTGTAACTCTTAGCGCATGAGCAAGGTGCGCACAGGGCCGCTAGACGTGCGTGAGTGGTCGCGTGACGCTTTCACGTGGCATTCAGCGAGAACGCAGGGGGTAAACCCGTAGATGTGCTTGGTGAGTACATCACTTGTCTTCCCAGTCTGCGCGTGGGCTCGTAGCTAAATCGGTAAGACCACGGGCTCTCGCTTTGTTAGTCTATTAGTTCCAGGTTCGATTCCCCGCGGTGCCGGTAAATTCTTTTATTTGTTCGCTGGAGTTTTCTGGTGACACTAACGGTCGCGAAAGAACCCTTGGGGGGTAAAGGTAAAAAGCTTTGCTTTAAAAAAAAAAGCAGCGACGTCGGGGCGCGCTCACGCTCCCCTCGCGCGGTGCGCACGACTCCTTCAAGCCCTACGATTGGCTTTCCCACGCTGCTTTGGATGCTCGGCGGTCAAGATGGCGGACCTATGCGCAACTCTGCTCCCGTAGGGAGCATATACAGGAACTCTAGCGCCTCGAGCGCGGCCTGTGGCGCCACTGAAATCCCCCTAGCGGCCCGTTTCGAAAGCAGGCGCGGGAGTCCGCGCCCAGCTCCCCAGTGCCGCCGCTGCTTTTGTGGCACGTTCACGACTGAGATTTACCGTTTGTGGGCGTTTGAAATTCATGTTTGTGTGGAGCGGTCACTCTGTTCGCAAATGGGGTGTGTTTACGAGAGTGTAAATGTTTCCGACGCGATGTTTGCAATCTTAGTGTGGTATTTTCGGTCTGTATAAGCGCCAGGTGTGTGTCACAGGCCACCGGCGTATGATGGAGCCGATTGTACTTACACTGACCTGAATTTACTTGCCGTGTCTCCGTAACCACCGGTTCCTCAAATGTTCATGCTACGGCTATACACTACGATTTAAATCGGTTTTGTGCGCTTACATAATCAGCGGAGCACTCATACCTGACAGCACGCCAGTTACGTTTGCCAATATTATACCTCAGATATTGATCACCACCATTTACAAGCCAGTCTGTGTTAAATTCGGGAATATTCAACAAAAGTACGATGGACAATGCATAAATATACTCGGGGATCAGCCCACGGCAGAGTCGTCTTGTTGTGAGGTGCGCGCCCGCAGACCTTCATCTGCTACATATATCCTCTGCGAGCAGCGCGGAGAAGGGCTTACAATATAATCCGCGTCCGCGACTAAATGCTTCTTCGAAATATCGTCATATGGCGCGGGGAGCCTGCAGAATAAACCAGAAACTGAAGTCAGAGGGCCTTATCACATACCACACTCTTCCAATGACACATTTAAGCACTTGTTGAACAGCCTATACTTCAAAAAATGCGTCCACCGTACGATCAGCTCTTCGTTGAAGTAGAAAAACAAAAGGAAAGTTAACGAGAGATTATATGTGTGGGATTACTAAAACGTTCATTGCTTTATTACGCTCCGCATTTGTACACGGGGTCCCTCTCCCCCCCCCCCCCCCCCACTACTGATTTCTCGCGAAATAGCAGTGCATTTCATGTATAGTTGGTCTAGTGAAACCTACCTGACTTAAGTTTGGATGAACGTCTTTAGCATGCCAGAAGCTGCACTGTTTTTTTTTTTCATTTCCGTTAGAGCTATTATGTTTCTGAATTCCGCATTGGCACAGCATTTATTTTTCTGCGGTTTCATTTCCTTGGTTCTTGCTATATGGCGTGTGTGGGCACATATTTAACGACGCACAGGCTAGAAATATACTTTACATTTTCGCATGATTTATATTCTTATAAAAGGCATAAGTTATTGTCCGGTGTTGGGTAATCACATCCCCGAAAGAAATTTTTCTGCGGCGTATATATGCTAAACGAAGCCGCATTCATTGTCCACGCTGCAAAATGAAGCCAACCTCTCATTGTGCCAGTATCAGGTCTAAATGAAGTGTCAGTATAATTCATTTGTGCCTGATGTTTTGGTGGTGACATGGGCGATATGTTGCTGCCGTCGCCGACGCCCGGAAGAGCGGCGAGGAAGCGCGCAGAACCGCGTCCCCGGGTAGCTCTTGCAGGCGATCGCGTACTCTACGAAGACGCAGCTGCTTTTTAAGTGACCTAAACGTACTCTTTGCCTATAGTCGTCACCATAACAAGTTTTTTTAGGGCGCGGAAAGGCGAAAAGAAGCGAAATTGACCCAAAACACTGCACGAGCCCCTATCAGTCACGCAGCGCCAATCCCGTCAACGCCGCGGAGAAGCGGCGGCAGGCGGCGCAGCGAACGCGAAGCTCGAGGCGTATAGAGGAACTCTACCCAAGTGGGGATGCGCGCGCCTCGTGGCGGAAGCTTCGAAGCGCTCGAGACAGCCAGCTGGCTCCGACAGAGATGTCTCAGTCGTGGCTTACTACCCCGGCAGATATTGCATAGGCGCTTTCACTAGCGGTGGGGATGATGTTTTATAGTGCCGTTTTCGCCCCGTTATAAGCTCCTATCCCGCACAAGCAACTTTGTGCGTGCCTTGAGTCAACGTTTAACGTTGCCTTGAGCCGTACTTTGGAGAGCGGTTAGAAGCTGTCGCTCGAGATCCCCACACCACTTCGCGGCCGAAGCCGCCGCCTAGTTGCCGCCGCCGCAGCGCACGGGTGTTCTGCGGCAGCGGCAGTGTGCCTGTGGCGTGCACGGCGTGTGTTCGCGAGCAGACAACACTCCAACATTCCCTCCTCTTCAACGCTCGTCGCGTAAAGAGCACGCCACATCGAGGAAGCCCGGCGAAAGGAAGCTGTGGTGCAAGATTGGCGCAGATTGCTTGCAACCAGAGTCCTTGTAGCAGGATGTAGCAGGATTTACCTCTCGGCGCAGTTGGGCACAATTGGCGGAGCTATCACATAACTGTGATTGTGTATTGTATGTAAAAATTTCTACCCAGCTGACATCTTCAAACTTCAAACTGATCTTAACAACCTATCCAATTGGTGCAATAAATGGCTCATGGGACTTAACGTGACAAAATGAAAATACATGCGAATTTCGAGTCATGCTAATACTGCTAACACGTGTACGTACAGTCTTCATCGCGCTTCTTTATCACACGTCGATTCATACAAATACCATGGTCAGCATATCACAAATAACCCCTCTTGGCATGTGCGCATGTTGACTATATAACTAACAATTCTAATCGCATGCTCGGATATTTACGTCGTAATTTTTCGTCTGCACCTTCAGCACTGAAACTAACTTTACAAAACGCTAGCACGTCCGAAATTAAAATACGCATGCACTATTTGAGATTCTTCCAAACATACTCTTCTCCTCCACCTCGAATCGATCGATTCAAAACCGCTCAGCTCGTTTCGTATTTTCTAACTACTGTCACCGTTCTAGCATAACTGCAATGGAAAAAAGTCACTAAACTTGCCTCCCCTTGGTCCTCAAGTATTCACGGCACTATTTCACAAAATCTTTCATCACAACCTCATTTTAAAAGAAAAGCTTTTAACAAACACCTCCTTCACAAACGTCCCGTTTGGATCATGGTTTAAAAGTGGGTGTGCCATCTAGTCGAATTAATCTTTATCATGACACTTTCATTCCACAAACAAGCAGGGACTGGAACCCCCTTCCCGCCGCCATCACCACCATCGCGGACGTAAATAACTTCAAGGTCATCACCCATCAAAAGTGCTTTAAATGTATTGTTTGCACAGTTTCTTGTTAAACCCCACTCCTTTCTGTAATGCCCTTGGGCCCTGAAAGTAAATGAAATGAAATGAAACTTTTTAAATGTGCCTTTTATTTTTCTACAGGCTAGTTGCTGAAGCATGTCTGGGAAATTGCAAATTCCAGGTTTTTCACTAAAGATCACTAAATATTCGATTTTACTTACAGCTAGTGAAGCAAAATCGTTATTCGCTTTGTACTCACTTCGAATATGAATGTCAGTGTTCGCACACCCTTACAACAGCCCCTTGCCAGTGTGCACGCACCTCTCGCCACCTCATACCCAGGGTCCTCTCTGTTCGAGCCGTAAAGGGAAGTTACACCGACCCTTGCTCATAACAACCGCGACAGCCCAACAAAAGTGACCAAAGAACGATTTGGAAGAATTTATTCGCAACAAGCCACTCTTGATCAGGATGTTACGGAGGAAAGAAAGCGTGGGAGGCCCCATTTGCTATCCGAACACGGGCATAAGTTTGGAGGAAGTCATTTAGCCTTATCACACTCTCGAGAGGCCACTGGCGACGGTGTCACAGCAACTGCGGCGAAAGGTCGCACCATTGAGCTCGTATACGTCACAGCATGGCCCAGCCAATATCCAGTGGTTGACAGGAGAGTGAGTAAAGGTAGAGGTGGCGGCACAGGAGCACAAAACACGAGAAAAAAAAAGCCGCCACCTAAAATGGTGTTTCGGCACACCAGGGCCTCTCCAAAATTTTTCATTCTCCATGGAGGAAATATTGGCTGCCTCAAAAAAGCAGGAGGGATAACAACCACCTCAGCCCTCCGCTCTGCTTGTACAAGATGTGCGACCGTATAGTGCAGTATAACCGATTTCACCTTCTGTTCTGGTAGGTATGTCGCAGAAGCCGAAAGCCATATATTTCCATGTGGTTGTACGTCTCAGTGTCCTTAATTTCAATAAAAACCCCTTCATAATCAACAGAGACTTTCTTTTTCTTGCGTCACAGCTTGTGTAGCATACACATACTCCCAATCCCATTTCACCCCACAAGCTTCCAAATGCATCATCAGAGCTGAAGAACATTCGGAACACTGTAGTGAGAAGGTAGGAGTCTCAAACGTAATAGCTTCATTTCATGGGTCCGCAACTTAGCAGTGAACTATTCCCAGGGGAAGCCTGATTGCTGCTGTATTCAAAGCACGCAAGCAGACTTGAGCGCACCCCACAAACAGTGCTCCCTGTGGCATAGGCGTGGAGTGTGGTTTTAAGTCACCTGCCTGTCACTGCCCAAACCTGGATTTGATTCCTTTACAATTTTGTTTTTTTTTATTTCAAGGCACGTGAAATTTTGGGGTCATCCACAGCTTGCAACTCCGGGTTTTTCGCCTGATGGGGCACATAATGTATTTGCATTAAGAATAGACTGGATAGGGTTATAAATGTAGACAGGGAAGTTGTGTGTAGATAAGAATGTACAGAGAAATGTTGGTTTCCTATGCAGTGTTTACAAGAACAGAAACAGCAGAACTGGCTGGCAGTAATGTACCATAGACAGTTTACGTTTCCACTTGTACTTGTCTTTATTTATGAAATGCACTAAAGTGGCTATTTGGGCATGTTGGCCTAATACGATCAGGAGTAGATAGTGCTGCTACACATGGACAAGAAGGGAGACGACGTGTGTGTCCAGTTGTCTCTCTTTTTGTCCATGCGCCAGCTGCAATATCTTCTCCTGATCATGCCTTTATTTGTGACTGACCAGGACACGAAAGCTAGGGCGAGGGATCGGTCCACTCACACTGTATCCAAAAAGAACCGACTGCTAGAGCTAGATTCTTCAATTTCGGAATTTGTTGGGATTCCACTGGGATTTAGCGACTGATAAGAATGGTGCGCCTCATGTGCTCTCATGCCCACTGACCAATCATATGCTGGCAGCACTCTGGGAAATGATGCACGCTTGGCAACCATGCAACCGATTTATTTGGCCAAAAACCTAGAACCAAGTGAGTATCCAGACCTTCCAGTGCCCCATTGTAAGTGCTTACACCCTGGGGATTCCGGGCATGCACATGGCACACTTCCGGGTCTCATTTCAGGTCGATCCCTAACATGCAGCGATCCCTTCGCTACATGCACTGCCCGTCTTGACCATTTTTCTGGCTCAGCTCGTGCCTCGGCCCTTGCTCTTCAGGGTGGTGAAGTTCCCGTCTTGGACTGCTACTTGCTGTTGTGGGCGTCTGGTGGAAAGAGGAAAGGGGAAAAATAAAGCAAAACGCTCCATGTTACGCAGTGGGCCTCATTTCCTACAAGTAGTGTACTTTAGATCAAGACTTCGACGGAAGCCCACCTGGTTGGGAATGGCAATTGAAGAACTAATGCAGACACCTAGTACAAGAGAAGAATGGTATAATGGCGTTTTGGCCCCCCGAATAAGAGCCCTGTTCACAGTGTGATCAAGGTTTCTGTTCTGGGGGCGAAAACATCATTATATCATACTTCTCTTGTGGTCAGCATCTGCGTTATTTAAGTAGTTACTTGTTTTTGTGCACCCAGTAAGCACGAGACAGTCAAAAGACAAGCTGAAGTGCACTGAAATATTGAGTTCAGCACTCGTTCTCCCTGACCTTACACCAACAAAACCTGGTGGCGATGCCACACCTCGTCCAAATGCCAAGCGAAGGCTGTGAGAAAGTACACACATATGAGGTGCCGCTTTGTTTGCATTTTGCCTCCTCTTGGCTGCGCCACAGTGATGACAAACGAGTTACGAGGCGTACATCAAATGACATCTATTTTCGCCCCTTCTTGCGCAGACCTGTACGTGTGGAGGAGCTTGAGAAAGTTGGGTCAACCAGCAGTAATTTAGTTGCCAACAGTGGAAGAGTGTCGACCAGACTATGTACACTGCAGAATATAGGCTGTATATGGTGACGATGGTTGTCAAAGATAATGGCCACTAGACAGGCATGAGTGTTTCTGGGAAATATGAGGGTATCCCATGGCTGGGCCAAGCGTATGCTGCTGCAACAGGAGAAGCCACAACTACAATTGATGCTGCAGCACACACCTGGATCTCATCCTCTCCGGAACGTTCTCACCCAGTTAAAGGCTGTTGTCTTTGACATACTTGCCACCAAAAGCAGCCTGCACTCTGCACTGAACTTCGTCTGGTTAGCACCCATCAGCTGTTCAAAACTGTACCACGGCTCATTAATCCCTCATGGCAGATTCTCCACACCACCAGCGCTCATTGTCAGTGGTCTCCGACTTGCCTGTACTGCACTGTGCGCTTAGCACAACAAGTGCAATGTCACTGAGCTTCTCATTGTGCCATCACAATGTCTGGATTGTGCCAAGGCACGCACAGCCTGTTAAGGACTTGTGACTTCAATTTGCATCACAAACAACTTGTGAGTGTCAGTGCAGCAGCACCCTGGGCACAATCGGGAGAACCAATAATCTGTGGGGGCCACTCACTAATGTGAGATGGGGGGTGGCAAAGCAGGTCAGGTCTGGCCGATTCCTAGTCACAATACCAGGAGGCCAGAAGTGAGCATCACGGATGGGCAACAACAACAACAACAACAACAACAACATCAACAACAACAACAACAACAACAACAACAACAATAACAATAACAATAACAATAGTAATAATAATAATAATTAATAATAATAATAATAATAATAATAATAATAATAATCAATCAATCAATCAATCAATCAATCAATCAACCTTTATTTTTGGTGCCCAGGAACAACCCTAGGGTCTTGGTACTGGTACACCATATACAAGCATTCATAAAAACAAACTAAAATCAAGACAACACAACACAGAAAACCATATATATGAAAGAAACAATAAGGTAAACATAGTTAGAGATCCCAGAATGCAAAACAGCAAAAAAAAAAAAGGAAGCCTAGTGTTAGAAGCCATGACACCCGGCCAGCAAAAACGTTGAAGGCACGTGAAAAATTGAAAATACACAAGCAAATACTCAATGAACATGACGGAGATAGATTATACACATAAAACAAAGGTTTTGTAACAAAATGTTAGGAAGTTTCAAAATGGAAAAACGAAGTTCAGCATTACAAGCACTGACACTTAAACCGACAGAAATTCAAGCAACACAAAATCAGGAAAAGTGAAAAACAAACAAGCAAGATGATGATTTGCATAAAATAAATATGGAACAGAAATACGGCACATAAATGACATAAAGGCACTTAAGCTACAACAGTTTTCAATTCATTAGAGAACAAAGACAAAGAGCTCTGGAAAATATCAAGACGATCGGAATATTCATTATATGCACATTGTATTCTGCAGATGGACGAGCGTCGTCTACTTAAAGCATCAGTTCTGAAAGTTCGAAATCTTCGGAAAAGTTTGTTCGGCAAGTTGACATTGATAAGTGCAACCAAGTCATCACACAAAATATCACCATGAAGAAGTTTATAAAGAAAGATAATGTCAGCTCTCATTCGTCGACACCAAAGGGAAGGAATACTTTTGAGACAAGACATGCTGCCGTTTGCGTCTTCTTGTACATGACGGAAACGGTGCCTAAAGATAGAAAGGAACTTATTTTGAACCCTTTCGATGCGGTCACTATTGGACTTGCAAGTTCCATTCCAGACAACAGACCCGTATTCAAGAAGAGGTAAGCAGAGAGCCGAATACAACTTTACGAAAGGAAGCGGACCTTTAAACTCTCCAGAATACCTGCAAACAGCACCCAGACAACGAAGAGACCGACGGGTAATTTGTGCAATGTGGGAAGAGAAAGTCAGAGGAGAATCAAAAAGTACTCCCAAGTCCCGAATTTCGGTCACCCTCGGCAGTGTGGTGCCTGCAATTTCATAAGGGTATTGCAGCTGTTGAGTTTTTCTACTATAGGAGACAACTTTAGTTTTTGAAGGGTTCAAAATAAGGTCGTTTTTGGTGCACCAACGATGGAATGACACAATATCAACCTGAAGAGAATTACAGTCCTGAACACTACGCACTTCTCTAAAGATTTTTATATCATCAGCGTACAACAAAAAATAATTTTGAATGGCAGAAGCAACATCGTTAATGAAAATGGAAAAAAGAAGGGGACCCAGAACAGAGCCTTGGGGTACACCACTGGTTGCTTTGTACCTAAAGGATGTTTGACCGTTAACACTTACATAGCAATATCGCTCCTTGAGATAACAACGTATAAGACCCACCAAAGAAGCGTGTACATCTAACAGAGTGAGCTTTGCAAGCAATAACGAGTGGTTGACAACATCAAAGGCTTTGCTCATGTCACAGTAGACCACATCCAGTTGGCTTCTACCAACGATTGCTGGGACAGCCTGCTCCATGAAGCATACAAGGTTCGTGGAAGTTGAACGACCACGCATAAATCCATGTTGATTAGGAATGAGGACATGTTTAAATGAGAAAGACAAGACTGTATGAAGAGATAACTCGAAAATTTTAGAGGCAGAACAAAGCAGCGAGACAGGCCTATAGTTTATAGCATCAGTTTTTAGGCCTGACTTGAAAACAGGGAATACGCGAGAGATTTTCCATGAGCGAGGAAACGTTCCCGACCGGAGACAGTTATTAAATATTGAAGTGAACACAGGAACGAATATATTTGCATATGTTTTTAGGATTGCAGCAGGAATACCATCTGGCCCACAAGAAAGCGAAGGCTTGAGCCGCTTGATGCTGGTCCGAATGATGTTCTCGTCCAGTTGTAAACAACCGGAGTTCTCGCCCTGGTGACAAGGGGCGCTGCTGTTGTCACTACCACCGCTAATCCCAAAAAAAGAAGAAAATTGACGAGCAAAGCAGTCGGCCACCTTGACAACCTCATCGCCGTTGGAGTCTAGAAGACGAATAGAATTTTTAGTTGTACTAGATCTAGAATGAATGTATTTCCAGAAGGCACCCGGTTGGTGAGTTGCTTTAGTTTCTACCGACGCCAGGTACGAAGTATGATCACGTTTGTGCAATATTTTACATAGGGCACGTAGGCGCCGGAATTCCTGAGCAAACTGGTTGGCACCAGAGCGCTTCATCTTTCTGTGCACACGTTCCTTGAGTTTCAGGGCATCCTGCAATTCAGAAGAAAACCAGTGTGGAAACTTGAACCTCCTCGGTAAATATTGCGGGATGTATTCCTTCATACCCGAAAGCACAATCTCTGTGAAACGGTCGACTTGTTCATTGACATCAGTGTGGTCAATGACGGTCGACCAAGGGGCAGCGGAAAAATAGCCATACAGCCCAGCATAATCTCCCCTGGCGAAAGCGTAATGAGGTTGCGTGTTGTTGGAATTTACGGAACGGTGGAGCAATGAAGGGAGGCAACAGGAAATAGAAAGAGGAGGATGAAATCTGTCCGGTATTACTAAAGAACAATCAGAGTGCAACACACTAACGCCATCAAAGTTCGAAAAGCACAGGTCCAGAATATTTCCACTGCAATTTTTTATGCGATTACACTGTGCCATAGAAGTGAAAGCCAAAAAATCTAGCAACCTATTACCCTTCTGTTCAATGTGGTGGTTGTAGTGGGAACAAGTTAGCTGGCTCCACTCCACGCCAGGAGCATTAAAATCTCCAAGCAGGAGGACTTTGCGGTTGCCATGAGTGATAAGCACCTGTTCAATGGAGGAGATTAACTTATTGAACGCCTCAGGAGCTACATCAGGAGGAATGTAAAAAACACCAACTAGAAGTTTTTCAGTTTTAGAGAAATGAATTTCGACCCATAAAGACTCATCTGCGTTATCAATATCGCTACGTAGCACACACGGGAGAGATTTGTCAACGGCGAGAAGGACCCCGCCCCCTTTTTGTTTGCATCCCGTTAAAGCACGATCATTACGATATACATGGTAATTTTGAGGAAAATAATCACTGGATAGGATATCAGGGCACAACCAAGTTTCAGATATAGCTATTAACGGAAAGCAAGAAGCCAGAACGTTACCAAAAAATTCAGTCGCCTTAGTTCGAAGACCTCGCACATTCTGATAAAAAACATCTAAACTAGTCATGGTTGTTTTTCTTACGTGATGCGCTCAGAGCTGTGAAGCATGCCTTCGCGAAACATGCCTCGGAACTCCTTAAAGAGGCAGTCTTTCGGCCAAACAGCGGGGTCATTAAGGCGCTCGAAACACTCTTCATTCAAGGAAATATAAAAGGATGCATAGGTGTCGAATTTAGTCTTCAGTCGTCGGCAGCTCAAGGGCGAGACACCTAAAGTTGACAGATGAGCATTGAGACTGGCAGGGGTGGTGGTCGGAGAAAGCTTGGAAACAAACATAGCGTTGGGGCGCTTCGGCTGCGAAACGACGACCAGTCCAGATGTATCTGACGCACCCACACATGCCCGGCTTCGGCGCTTCTTCTCAAAACTGGGAGGGTGACAGTCAGGCACAGACACGGAAAGCACTGGGAAGGGGGTGGACGGAGTTGGGTGCAGTGTTGGAGACGCCGGAGACACCGCCTGCAGCGGAGCCGACGTAGCCGACGAGGATGGCACTTCATTGTTAACAGCTTGGGTGAAAGAAGGCTTCCCCGAGCGGCCGCGCATTCCATTCTGCAAAGCAGCGGGACGGCGAAGCAATTCAGCTCGCAGGGAGCAAACCTCTGCACGCAGGGAAGTGACCAACTTCGCATAATGGGCGCGGTCTCCCTCCCTCTCCTGACGGAGGCAGGCAAAAGCCCGCGCGTTTTCCCGGCGCAGAAGGTCGTTGTCCTCGCGCAGCCCGGCCACTTGGTCGCTGAGAAAGGAAATTCCCTCCAGCACGTCAGCGAGGAGCGCGCGAAGACCGGCAGGTTCGGCACCAAGGTCACCCGGTTGAAGCGGGGGCGCCGGGGCCTTCTTGACGACTGTCGGTGAGCCTTGACGAAGGGAGCAGGGGGAAGAAGCCCCGCTTGCGGGCGCGCCGAAGTCGTCGCTGGCTCCACTAGGCCTAGCCGCCACCTCAACCGTTTGACAGATGTTACACTTGAACGGCCGAGCGCCAGATCTCAGGAGTTGAAGCTCAGCGTCCGGCCACACAACGCACTTCGCGTGCATGCTTTTTTTACAGGCAATGCAGCGGAAAAACTTTTGTTTGCCATAAAAAACGCAAGAGCAAAGAACACAACAATCCTTGCTAGGCGCCATCTTGAAAAAAAAATGTGAAAAATAAAAAAAATAAAAAATATAATAATAATAATAATAATAATAGTAATAATAATAATAATAATAATAATAATAATAATAACAATAATAATAATAATAAAGCTTGCATGGAAGGCATACCAGCTCAAATTAGCAAAAAACAAAACCAAAACAGAGCTAGGTGGCTGCTGAAGAGACGAGAGACAAAAACTAGAACAGGTCAGCAACACTATGACTATCAAAAGACACTACGGGAAGAAGAGTGACAACTGGTGGCCACTGAGGTAAGGAAATTCTGTGGCAAAGGAGGGGTTTTTGGCTGGGGCAGGACAACAGTGGGCGGAATTCCCTGAGCCCGAAGGCTGGCGGATGATGATGAGTCAACAATTTCAAGGGATAGCGTAATTAGGCACATTTTTTTATTTCCCCATGGCTGCTAGCCGTCTGCTATCAGCCGTGCTCATCAAGCATCCGTGGAAATAATACGTCACTGCTGTCACCCAGAAGCTCCGACTGAGGCAGGCAGATGCGACAGCTCATCTGCACCTGGAATACGCGCAGCACCAACTGATATGTAGAAAGAAGAAGAACGACAGTACCGCTAAGAAAGAAACGACACGCATTTTCAGCAGGTGAAGTGCCTACACAGTGAAGTTCGCTCAACGCCCAGTCAGGGGCAGTATACTCGACAGACACGGTCGCCAGCCCTGCTCGCAACGGACGCCATCACACCAAAGCGTCATTTCACAGGCACATAAAAAAATACTATGCGTTTCTGCTAATTCAAGTGCCGAAGCTACACCTGCGCTACAATGCGCGCCGTAGTGGAAGGTGGCGGAATAATTGTGACCACTTGAAGTCTTTAATGGGTGCCAAAATATTGACGCACGGGCATTTGTTTTCTGCGGCCATCAGGAAAATGGCCGCCACGTCCGGGAATAGAACCCTTGTCCTCCTCAGGCCCAGCAGCGCAATGCCTTACCCACTGAGCCACCCCGGTGTGTTTTCCACTGGAGCTTATTTTGGCACCAACATTATGTCACCTAACTAAATTAGGGGGCAAAGGATTATCCCCAGTCTCTCACAAATGAAAGAAGGCATTGGTTATGAGCAGAGATGAACTAATATAAATCCCAGCATATAGGGTGTAATCGCATAATCTTTCAAATTGCTTTTCAATATTCCCGTGGCTCTGTCTCCACTGTATCTCTGTTGGGCAGAGGGCACCCCACGGCCAAGTAAAAAATCGCCACAAAATAGGTACGGATGCCCCCAGATAACTGCCACATAAGAATGCTCAGCGTAGTGGCTCGAGTCAAATGGCACAGCCAAACTCACAATCGCCAAAAAAGGGGAGATCATAAATCTCATGACCGCAGGAAAATTGACTGATTTTTAGTAATCAAGAAAAACATTTTTTCTGCAAAAAAAAAATTGTTTAGGCATGAATTACAGGAACACAAAATGTAGATTATTTAATGCCCTTTCCAATAGCACTAGTTTATCAGATGTTTTCATACATCATAGTTGCAGAAAAAAATTTCAAAATCAAACTTTTTGTCAAGTTGTCAAAGAAAATGATAGAAAAGGAGTTGTGTCGATAGTAAAATGATAAAAGAAGTTGTCAAGGTGTCGTACTAACCACTGGTAGCAGAAAAAAATTAGAATATACATTTTCTAGGGAAATATTTCAAAAGCGCACCCTAGAAGAAATGTCCACTTGCACGAAACAGTTTGTTAGATATATAAAAATGTTAGCACATGTGGTGCTCGTGCCAAGTGGTGAAGCCCAACCTCCATTTGTGGTCACACACATGGTCACAGGATCAACCCATTTGTGATGGCCTTATCGAAATGAAGGCAAGAACGAGTGTGTGGCAAGATTTAAATGTGGGCTTTAACAACTGTAGGTTGTCTGTAGGTAGCCTGTAGGCAGCCTTGTGTGGGCTGTCGTGAAATTCTGACCCTACCTCTTCAGCCGCTCTTTTAAAGTCATCACTGATCATCATGCTCTCTGCTGGCTTTCCACCCAAAAGACCCAACGGGACGACTTGGCCGTTGGGCTTTGGGTCTTCAAGAATATTCTTTTACAGTCACCTACAAGTCGGGTCACTTACACAAGGATGCCGACTGTCTTTCATGCAACCCTGTTGATCCACCTGGACCCAACACACCTGCCGAAGTAACTTAGGTCTCCTCCATATCAGACTTGCTCAACCTTGGAACCGAAGAGCACCGTGACCCTTTTTTGCATGGTTTTAAGCTTCAGGACGGTGTACTGGACCATCATAATTTTTACTCTGATGGCCCTGCCCTCCTCCCTGTTGTTCCTATGTACCTGCATTCATCCATCCTGTTCCAACTGCACGACACCCCCATGGCCGGCCACCTCGGCCTCACACGAACCTACGATCGTCGGTGGCATCAATTCAACTGGCCTGGCCTCTACCGCTCAGTATGTCGCTAAATGGCTGTGCGACTTGTGCCAAAGCTGTAAAAAACTCGCCACACTTCCTGCCAGGAAAGTTCAGCCTACCAAAATTGCTCGTGAACCATTTTTTGAGTAGGTTTGGATTTATTGGGTCCTTTCTCACTGTCCAAGTCAGGACACAAGTGGGTTGCCGTGGCGACAGATTACACGACCAGGTTTGCAATCACGTGCACTCGCAACCAGCTGTGTCACAGACATAACTGACTTTCTCTTACATAATGTACTTCTACATCATGTCTGCTTACGTTTCTGCTGACCACCGTGATTGGGACCCCGCGTTAACATATGTAGCCTTGACGTATGTTTGCTCTCACCATGATACATCCAGCTTCTCGCCCTTCTACTGGCTGCTTGTTCGTGAGCCAACTTTACTTTTGGACACTCTGCTTCTTGCCTCGAAAACGGAATACACTCGCAATGCCACTGCTTGGGCTCATAGCCCGTCAAATTGCACAGGATTGCCACAGAGCATCACACAACACAAAAGAATCGCATGAGCAGCGCCGTCGCACCGTTCACTTTTCCCAGGGTTCACTTGTGCTATTTTCTGGTCTCCTTCCTGCCATACGGGTCTCTCAGAGAAACTCCAGTGACCTTACTCTGGACCTTACATAGTGCGGCGCCAAATGACAGACGTCACATATGAGATTGTTCCTGTCCCGCCTACCACGTCGTCTAGTAGTCCAACCGCAAGCACCGTTCACAAGGCTCGACTACAGCTGTACAAATTACCTCAAAGCAGTTCCCCTCAACACAGAGACGATGCTTTTTGCGCCAGGAGCCATGCAGCATGGTAATCCTCACTGGACAATGTGACAACGAAGATGAAGGGAATGACTCTTGAGTGGAACAGGATGATAAAGTTGATTGCTTTTCGACTGTGGCACAGCTTCTATCCTTATATAGTATCCTTGTATAAGCACAAAGCATATACCATGTCATTTACTGTACTAGGTCTCCTTTCACGGTGACAGCAATAAATCAAGGAGTTAGTTTTCATGAGCCCGCACAAGCATGTCAACGTAACAGCCCGTCTTTTGTATGAGAGGCAGGCTTGCCAGCAGTTTGCAATGGTTCTTAAGGTTTGCTATGGGTCCGTTCTAGAAAGCTAATAAGGCTCGAATAAGTTCCCAAGGGTAGCTGATGGTATGCTTAAAATTACTGCAACATGTGCACTCAGTACAGATTTTATTTACTGAATAACGCAATTTCAGCGAGGTGGTGTATTGCAGCAGGGGCACAGAAGGACAAAGGCAACACAAGAGGAAACAAGCGCTGGTTATCAACTGCTTATTTTATTCAACAAAACACACATATGTGCCATTCAAAAACAATTTCTCCAAAGTTTGACCAGCAGCTGGCTGATACATCTACTTCTTTAGCTGATGAGGTAGTAGGTTATAAAAACTGCAGATTGCGTGCCCACTCTGCTGTGACAAGGCCCATTGCTCTTTAGGCCTTATGTTAACACACCGGCCCCAGTGATTTATGTACAAGGTACCACCATGCCCAGCTTTCCGGCTCACACCTAGTTCAGCCATCGGCCACCAGGCGATAAGGAAGGAGCGTAACTCTATGGGCGGCAATCTTTTCAGCCCGATTACTCAATTTTTTAAATGTTGTGCGATGTTTTTCTTATCATGTTATCTTGGGGGCAAAAACTACCAGTATATAAAACATGGCTTCAGTATATTGGTTCCACAAGGTTCCTGAAGGGTTTAAAGTGCGACCATTGCGGAGAAGGTTCAAAAGGAATTTCGGGAAAAGCTCCTTTCGCCCCCAGAGCAGACCACGTGCTGATCACTCGGTGGGTGTTTTGCCTCGTCGTTGTATCAGTGCTGGTTCCAAAAAAGTCGCATGTTTTTTTATGCCTACGTGTGTTACTGGCACGTTGGATAAGAAACGGATAATGCAGGGCTAAAGCGAAGCGGTGGTGCGAGTCCTGGGTGCTGTTACAAATCGTCGGTGCGTGCGTGCGTGTGCGTGTGTGCCCATGCGTGCGCATTTGTGCATGCTTGCGCGTGTGTCCGCGTGTGAACATAAAGCAGTCATGAAAGTAAGTGTGCAGTACATAATAGAAAGTTTGGTTAAATACATTTCACTTGTCTCTGGTTTCCCTCTTTGTACAGCCCCGTTTGAGAATTTAACTGACGTCACATTGGTAATTTTGCAGATTCACAGTCCGACCACATTCACAGCGTGGATTGGAACAACAATTTTTTTGTGTTTTGCCTAATTAGATCATTAGTGAAGGTTATTTAGCCAACCTTTAAAGTAGCAAAGCTAGGCAAAAAATTCTAAATAGAAAGTTGCATAGCTGTTTGCAAAACTTCAGAACAAATAGTTTCCTTAGTATTTTTCAGCTTACTCATGCATGATATACAAAAACACTACATGACATGCCCGCTTGCGCATCGTGATTGCAGTGCCCCAAAACGTCTGGTGCACAAACACCCACAGGCGTGCTGCCATTTAAAAAGCGACAGGTCAGCGACGCAAACGATAACCGTTGCCTGTTCTTATTGCTCTGACGAACTGTCGCGAGGGGAGAACATCGCTGGCATAAATGGCACAGCCAATGCCTACATTGCTGAACTGTCACCTTTCAAGCAGCATCATGCCGATGGCTGTTTATGGCGAAACATTTGGGAGCACTGCAATCGGGACGCGCAAGCGGGCATGTCAAGTGGTGTTTTGTGTATTTTTTAGTAAGCAGGAAAACAGTAACACCGAAGAGATAGAGAGACGGCAACTGTTTATTCGGACATTCTGCAAACTGCTCTGCAACTTTCAAATTGAAATTTTTTGCCTAGCTCCGTTGCTTCAGAAGTTGGCTAATTAAGCGTGATGGGTTATCTGATTAGGCTAGGTGCAAAAAATAGTGTGACACGCAACATGTAAAATAGAGCAACATGCATTTGGTCGTGTCGTCTTAGGGTGCATCAGCATATTTATTAAACTCCGGTAGAAGTTAGCTGAAACACCCTTAAAATTGAACTGGGTTAAAGAATGAGATTGATTTGAGGATTGATTAGAAAGCTGGGTGACTGACTGACTGACTGACTGGTTGGATTTAATAGTATTAATAATAAGTAACAATGCACCAGGAGAATATTTTGTTGTGATTATTATGAACAATTTCCCTTTTGTGGTCATCTTTATCTGGCGACGAAAAGAGCATTCCGATATGCCGCTTATGTCGCTTGTTCCGCTTGCGAAATGGCACCGCGTGTATTGTTCGGCATACCGCCGTTCGCGCAGCCGTTTCAAGATGGCCGCAAATGTCCACGATGGCTTCCACTCTCCGCTAGGTCAAAGCATAGGGTCAAAGTCATCACAAAATTATGACAACACGAATTCAAAATTATGGTAACACTACACTGATTCCGGGATGGCCAAAAGTACGAAGAAGCAATTGTCTTATTAACTGTTCGGGCAATCTTTTTGACTGCCTGACTCTCCTACATGCTGGAATGAAGAAGCAGAAGTTGGAGCAATCCTCTCCGCATTCCGACTAGCTGAAGTACCGAATATATGCGTGAACATCAATACAGACTCAAATGGCATTAGAATACCTAACGCAGCCAGAATACCTAACGCTTCGGTAAGATACTCCCATCCACAATAAAGAACGAATCACCGACAAAGGAGCACGTGAGCTTACAAACTTTGCTCCTCGCGAGCACGATTACCACAATAATCGTGGTCGCGAGGAGCCATCGCTAATTAATTGAGAAGCCATTTCCTGGAAATATTAAGAGCGTCTCCTCATCCTACTCTAGAAACACGATCCTTCACCGTGCCACAAGGGGTTTCAACTCTGACGAATAGCAAACTCTGTAGATGACAAAGCAACACAAGTATCTACAAATCTACGTGGGCGAAGGTGTTTGGTGGGAACATGAAACATAAGTTTAAACTCTGCTAAATTCGGGAAAATATCTATGTGCTTCCGTGCAACCTAGTCATTTCCACATGTGTGCTATGGGGAGGACAACTCCAACATTATGCCATATTTACTCAATTCTAAGCACCCCCTTTTTTCCAAGATTGTGATGCCCAAAGTGAGGGGGGTGTTAAGATTCGAAAAACCTAAATCCACCCCCCCCCCCCGCTACTTATTTTCACTACCTTCTCTCAACGAGACGGGCGAAAGTATGTTTTATAAGACAAATATTCAACTGAAAAATAGGTACTGTGAACCCGCTGCTTTCGTATGATACCCAGTCACCTTCACAACCATTTGAGTGAGTTGTGCTGCTTGGGCCGCCACTTTCAGTATCTCCCAGCAAATTGTCTTTGGTTCCACTAAAGTGGTTTGTAACTGATAGCTTCTTAAAAATGACTTGGCCACAACGTCAACTCGAGCCAGCTTCCACTCGTCTGAAATACGCCTTGCGATGGCTGCTTGGAAAAGGGGATGCTCAGATTCACATGCAATCCAAATTTTTCCCCGAAAGTAGGGGAGGGTGCTTAGAATTGGGATATGCTTAGAATAATGTAAATACGGCTATTCCTCTTTTATCAACACATGGAAGGCAGCATGTGCTATCTTGTTACTTCATTAATCAACGCGAGCTGACTGGGAGGGCACAAAAAAGAGCTTTCGCATATTGTACCCTAGACTTAAGGTTACACCTTTGAGCTTTCTACCATCTGTTTACCCCAATTTCCTATGCTCCAACAACTCCTTCCACAACCAACATCTTCACTCTCTCCCTACGCAAAACTGTACTGTTCAATCCAGCCTAGACTATATAGCATAACACTTTAAAACAGTAAAAATGTTGCTTTCTTGCTCAAACTGACCATTAGACTGCTTTTTTTCTTTATGTTGACCACCACCCCGCAGCTACAACCTTTCACGATCACACCTTAAAGGAGCCATGAGGTCAAAATACAAGTTTGTTTTATTCGAAAGATTTCGTGTTTTATAGCGCTCCTAGCGCTTGTCCAGGAGCAAACGATGCCGTATTCACTGAGAAATAAATCAATTTAGGTTAAAAGTTTGATTCTCCTGCCAAATCGTGTGTTTTTGGGACGTCAGCAATGAAGTCACAAGCGCGCATATACAAACAAACTTGCACTGCGTGATTTGGCTGCAGCGCTGCTTGAAGTGAGTCTTCCCAGATGGCGCTCTCATACTCACGCACGGCCCCATTGTCTGCCGTTGCTTTGTTTTTTGACTGTATTTGCACCTGGCTGGTTTTTGTTACTGTAGAGAGTAATCACTTCGTGAAACATGGAATATCCTCAACAAACAGGGTCACGTAAGGCAACGTCACTTACACCAATTGGCCAGTGCGTGCAAGACAACTCGAAAGCGGTGGACTACAGTGCAGCTAAAAAAAGCATAGTGCGCGCACTGTGCTTTCGTAACTTCCACTGTTTATTCCCCCATTCTTACTGTTATAAAAATAAGGTGCCCTAAATTTTAGCGCAAATAGCTCGTTAGGCAAGCTTATAAGCTCTGCCTAATTTTAGTTTGCCTTCGTCGGCCTCCGCCAATTGCAGAGCAGTCTGGTATGACATCATAAGTTATAATGCGGGAAATCAGCTAGTGGGTCGCATGGCCATTCCGTGTTTTCCTAATTATATATAGCTTGTTTGAGCAGTGTGTGGGAGAAGTGGTGTCAATAACATTCTAACGAGGCAATCTTTCGAATGAACCAAACTTGTGTTTTGTCTTCATGGCTCCTTTAAGCCGCATAACCGCAGAGGGCCTCTGTCTCTCGTCGGATGAGGTGATTAAAAATCCTGGGCCATCTCCACAAACGTGAAACCTGGTGAGGGGCGAAGCATGCACTGTATAAGTGTATTCTTGGCACCTTGGCATTTTTGCCAACAGAGATGAGACCGTTGGGGGCTAGAGGTATACAGCTTTGCTGTATACCTCTTGTCTTAAAAGCATGAAGCTCTCTAGCGCGAGGCGTAAACGAGTGACCCACTGTTTTTTCAGTACACGTTACGTTCCAGCGTGAGGCTTAAACGAGTTTCCCGGGGTTTTAGTTCTGTGGCTACATGAGATGAAGATTAAAATGACGACAGGAGACGCCAACAGCCCCAACCCCTACGAGGCTTCACCCCTAAAGCCCCTGCTCCTAGTCTTTCTCTCTTTGGTGACTCAGTGCTCGTGAAGCGCAAACCTTAAATGCAGTAATAACTCGGTTCCAAAACGCTTCCTAGGTGCCAATAAAATGCTATCGCGTCATAGATCTCAAGAAGCGAAATGTCCTCTGCAACTCTTCCGTGATATCTTCACATACACGTGCCTCCGCAGCATTAGCGGCTCTGGTAAGGCTTGCTTATCGCATGAGCGTTGCACACTCATTTAATAACACGGTCACAACCAGCAGGACGACACAATTACGTTACAATACTCGCCAAAAGTGTCTGATGATAAATCATTGGCCTGGTTCACCACAGCTAGATCTAGGCATTTACCTTTAGACATACAAAGCGGGTATGCCGACTGCTTGCTACTACTTTTTAACAGCGGAGCTGCAGAAGCATTCTTCTGTTCGTGCGGATGTGGCGAGGAGGCAAGGAGCCCAGGGAAAAATAACATGTGCAGCCAATTGGAAAGGAAAAAAAGGAAAATTCCTGAAGTAAGTGTAGAAGAAAGAATTTCTTATCGCCAAATGCTTTTACTTACATTCGGTAACCAAAATCAGAATTCCAGCCGCAACAATAATCTCTTAAGGGTTCCAATCAAGCAGTATAACAGGGCAAATGACGAATGCATTGTCGATCATCTAGAAATAGTGTCTGAGGAATTGTCAGGTGATTCTGATACAAGCATTTACCTAGCTGACTCTTCTCCCGCC